>NC_135974.1:32286380-32586380 GCF_053455715.1 Rhinoraja longicauda | reverse complement strand
AAATCAAGTAGGCAATTTATTGCTAGATGGTATTGAACCTTTGACACTTGGTGCAGCCATACTCAGTACCAAGTAGTTGACATGTGCCTATTCACTGCCAGTAGTGGGAAGAGAAAAAGGAAATGAATTTAGAAGGATGAGAGGAGAACTTATCGAAACGTATAAGATTATTAAGGGGTTGGACACGTTAGAGGCAGGAAACATGTTCCCAGTGTTGGGGGAATCCAGAACAAGGGGCCACAGTTTAAGAATAAGGGGTAGGCCTTTAGAACTGAGTTGATGAAAAACTTTTTCAGTCAGAGAGTTGTGAATCTGTGCAATTCTCTGCCTCGGAAGGCAGTGGAGGCCAATTCTCTGATTGCGTTCAAGAGAGAGCTGGATAGAGCTCTTAAGGATAGCGGAGTCAGGGGGTATGGGGAGAAGGCAGGAACGGGGTACTAATTGAGAATGATCAGCCATGATCACATTGAATGGCGGTGCTGGCTCAAAGGGCCGAATGGCCTCCTCCTGCACCTATTGTCTATTGAAAGCAGTAGTTACAAAATAATCCTTTGATGTTTTACACATACATAGCACTGCAACCACTGGAAGACCACATCAAGCCACATTAATATTACTTCTTCTAGAGTATGTTTTATTTGAATGCAATCAGTCGAAGAAGCCTTGTACAAGTTACAAGACCATAATTAGCAATCCTTGCCCCCAAGAAATAAATATCTATAATTTTCACAAGTTACAAGAAGCAGTTTATGGGATACTGTTTTCTCTAGGATATTTGTATGTGAAAGTTAGATTATGGCAAACTACATAGAAAAACATGTCACCACTTATGTCAGATCTAATAGCTGCGGAGCATTGCCTCCCCTCCCAAAATCAGGCTGATTGGTAATTTTGCTCAAGGTGTTCAGTCACCGTAACATTCGCACCATTGAAGTAATTTCCCAATGAGGTGCCAGAATAACTGGTCTATTCTCAGTTTTCCTCGATTCCAAATAGCAGTGAGACAAGCAAAATGTCTCAAGTTGTTGCATCTCCAAGCACTCACATAAGGAATACAAGAAGAATTAGGCCAAACGGCCCATCAAATCTACTCCGCCATTCAATCATAGGTGATCTATCTCTCCCTCCTAACCCCATTCTCTTGCCTTCTCCTCATAACCTCTGACACCTGTACTAATCAAGATTTGATTGTATTTATTGTGACTGGCTGGAGTTTGCAAAGACTAGCACTTTCCCCCTTTCCCTCCCCCCCCACCCACCCCTCTGCAATCACCAATTTGCACATCCTCACAGAATGACTCCAGTTTAACAATAGAAATTGCGGAGGTGGAGAGGCTATTCAGAAAACAGAAAAGCCGGAAATCTCCAGGACCGGACAATGCTTCCCCCTCTACCCTCAAGCTCTGTGCCGAACAACTGGCACCGATCTACACAGACATTTTCAACCAGTCCCTGCAAACCTGCACTGTCCCTGCCTGCTTCAAGGTCTCCACTGTTGTCCCTGTACCCAAAAAGACAAGGATCACTGGTCTTAATGACTACAGGCCTGTCGCACTTACCTCTGTAGTCATGAAGACCTTTGAAAGACTTGTGCTGGCCCAGCTGAAAAACATCACAAACCCCCAGCAGTTTGCATATAGGGCCAATAGATCGGTGGACAACAGTCAATCTAGGCCTGCACTTCATCCTCCAGCACCTAGACCACAAGGGGACCTATGCCAGGATTCTGTTTGTGGACTTTAGCTCTGCTTTTAACACCATTGTGCCAGAGCTTCTACACTACAAACTCTCCCAGCTGACTGTGCCTGAACCCCTCTGTCAGTGGATCATCAACGACCCTCAGCATAGGAGCACCGCAAGGCTGCGTACTCACCCCTCTCCTTTACTCTCTCTACACCAACGACTGCACCTCCACAGACTCCTGTCAAGCTCAAGTTTGCGGATGACACTACCCTGATTGGACTGATCCAGGATGGGGAGGAATCTGCCTACAGATGGGAAGTGACACAGCTGGCGTCCTGGTGCCATCGCAACAACCTGGAGCTCAATGCTCTCAAGACAGTGGAACTAATTGTAGACTTTCGAAGAGATCCCCCTCCCCTCCCCCCACTCACCATCAACACCACAGTCACATCTGTGGAGTCATTTAAGTTCCTTGGAACTTTCATCTCCAGGGACCTTAAATAGGGGGCCACCATCGACTCCAGTCAAAAAGGCCCAACAGAGGATGTACTTCCTGCGGCAACTGAAGAAACACAATTTGCCACAGGCAATGATGGTCCATTTCTATACTGCTATCATTGAGTCCGTCCTCACCTTCTCCATCATGGTCTGGTTTGGCTCAGTCACCAAGCACGATATCTGGAGGCTGCAACGGATCGTTCGCACGGCTGAGAAAGTTGTTGGCTGCAACCTTCCCCCCCCCCCCCCCCCCCCCCCCCCAATTGACGAACTGTACACTGCAAGGGCCAGGAAGCGAGCGGGCAAGATCATCTCTGACCCCTCTCACCCTGGCCACAAACTCTTCGAAGCACTTCCTTCTGGAAGGCGACTGTCAAAGCAGCCACAGCCAGACATAAAAACAGCTTTTTTCCACGAGTGATAGTTCTACTCAATAACCAAAGTCTGTAGTCTCTTTTTTGCTCTGGTTTATTTTCACCCACATGTTTAGACCGTAATGTTGTATCCTTATTGTTTTGATGTGTTTATGATTTATTCTTAATTGTTAACTGTATGTTTGTGTTGTCATTTGTGAGCAGAGCACCAAGGCACATTCCTTGTATCTGCATACTTGGCCAATAAACTTATTCATTCATTCATTTATGCATACCTGCTATATTAGATTACTGAAGAAATCCTAAACTGAAATAGTTTTCTCAAATACAAATGGAAACAGCAAGTATCTTTTAATTTGTCACATACATCTGCAATTATACTCACATTGTAAAGAACGATAGGACAAATAACTAAGATTCAGTAATGAAGCAAAATAGGTGTAAAACCTCACTGATTTATTAACAGATTGGAATAGGATAATCAGTTGTATTATACAGAGAATGACATAGAAAACTTTACATGGTTATTTCATATTATATATTTAATCTGTTCGTCCAAAATATTTATACATCCACAGTGGCAAGGAATGCTCTTAAATTATAAGTTTTCTTCAATGCACTTCACAGTACTATATCTCATTCATAAAATCTATGAATAATTAACTTTTACTTTTCTTCATAATATTATAGAAATTAAACATGTAAACATTCAGCATTTAAACTGTTCAGTTACTACATTGAAATGGAGCAATGATTGGATAAATTAGATCAGTTTAATTTTCACAATTCAGTTTGATTGTCTAATTGATGTCATGGGTGTAGTCTTCATGAAGTAAATTTCTGATGCAAAAGGAAAATACATTATTATTTTATTTTGTTTTCAAAGGTACGAGAAAATAAATGGAATTTTGTTTGAACAGCAGTTGCACACAGGAGATAAATAAGCCAACATTTTAAATTAACAGTGGGAGAACAAAGATTTATTCTACAACAGAGGAAGAAGCCAGCTAGCTATTTTTCCCCACCCATTGGTGAATTCCAAGAAAATAACCTGAGATTTGTCTTCCCTGATGAAAAGACATAATTTAGCTTGGTACTAAGTCAAGGTTCGATTTTCATGAACATGTTCAGAGCTGTAGGATCTATAGTGACTGCTGGCAAAGAAAGATATAGTTGCTGAGAATCACTATCCAGCAATCCCAGTGGAAATCTATGTACATTGAATGACACCCTCTCTCAGCTTCCACCATTGAAAGTTACATGTGAAGACTGACTAACGTGACCTGGTACCATTAATATCTTTGAGGGCACCATGGAGCAGTAATTGCAATGCATTTAAAATACCACTCAGATACAAAATTGTATTGTGTAGGGAGGAACTGCAGATGCAGGTTTAAACCGAAGACAGACAAAAAAAAGCTAGAATAACTCAGAGGGTCAGGCAGCATCTCTGGAGAAAAGGAATAGGTGACGTTTCGGGTCAGAAGGGTCTCGTCCCTAAACGTCATCTATTCCTTTTCCCCAGTGATGCTGCCTGATCCGCAGTTACTTCAGCTTTTTGTGTCAGTCCACAAATTGTATTGACTGACAACATCCAAGGTAGCCTTGGCAAAAATTAGAGCAAGTTAAAACAGTGGACCTTTAAGCTGACTGTCATTCATTAATCATTTTTGCCACACTTTCTGTTGCATAGAAAATTCAGATACAAACTCAAAACATAAGGAGCAAGTACATTGAGCCAGTGTGTGATTTGCTATTGGGTGCCATGACTGCAGAAAGATAAGTCATCGCCTGATAATAAAATAGTGAAATGAGTTATTTTAAGCCAACCAGAGATTCTCCAATGAGTTTGTGTTCAGGTAGCGTGGTACACTTGCAGAAGTTACTGCATCTCCAACAGAATCAACAGTCGTCTCAGGGGCAGCCACATCAAATGAAGCTATTGGCAGTGCCTCAAAATGGAGAGAGTGCTGTATCTCAATGTGATCACTGGGATACATCATGAAGTGCTTTTGTCGGCAAACAACCTCTAACTGATGTGATGATCAAAAAGGGTCGGTGCGACAAATCAGTACACATTGTTGACACCAAGCTGCATGAATATAAAGCATTTTTTCCCATGAAAGCAACAGCTCACACTGAAAGCAGCAATGTTACTGATGTTGTAAAATTACAAATAATGTGATCTGTATGTAGCAGCCTAAGAAAGAACAGTAACTCAAATATGGCACCAACCAAGAAGCTGTATTTGACAAATGAACAGAAGAGGACATAAAACAAGGCTTACAGACTTATGCTGAAAATTAGTAGGAAGAAACTGCAAGTGCTGGTTTACACCGAAGATAGACACAAAATGCTGGAGTAACTCAGCGGGTCAGGCAGCATCTCTGGAGAAAAGGAACAGGTGACGTTTCGGGTCAAGACTCTTCTTCAGACCGAAGGGTCTCGACCCCGAAACGTTACCTGTTCCTTTTCTCCAGAAGATGCTGCCTGATGCGCTGAGTTATTCCAGCATTTCCTGTCTATCTATGCTGGAAATTACTTGTGTTAGATATCTGTGAACATAGAACGTTTATGCCAATAAATAACCTTCCATTGAACTCTCTTATGCATCAGCGTGGTGAAGAACTTTCCACAATTATATTTAGAATTAATTAATAAACTCTTGTCATAAATGTACTTAAATAAATTTGCTATTATTGTATCTCTTTAGATTTATAAATGAAAATTTTTAAAAATCAATAAATTATTCAGAGAAACATAATTAAACATATATCACTATCCTCACCACCAAAGCACATCCTAGCCCAAATGTTAGAATCAGGAGGAAAAAATGCCAAGATTGTAGCTAATTAAAAATATTACACCTTTCATTGAATATTGTTGAACAATGTAAACTACCGAGGTTGACTCCAAATACAACGTTCTGTTTATTCTTACTTTGTTTTGAATAGTCTCAAAGCACTATTTTGAAAAAAAAAAAGTTTTTAGAAGAATTTATATAGATGCTCCCACCAATTTCCTCACACCTGCCATACTAAATATTTGGTCAAGGCATCAAAATAGTTATTTTGTGTCCATGTAATTTAACACATTATTGTAGTCTGCTTGACAGCAACTTTATTACGTACTTCACATTGCTTAATATTTGGTGATGTCTTCATCCCTTGACAAAACACATTGTCAATAGCAGTCTGGTCTTAACAATAAATACTATCCCCTCCCTCCATCATCATCAATCTCACTGCATGGAATTTATTTACATATGCAGAGTAAAAGCACATTGGAAATTTTTGCACAAGGTCTCAAAGCTAGTTGAGAACAGCTCTGATTTAGGATAAATGAATGACTGTCCAAATCAGCCTCCTACTTGGTCATCACTACCAACGTATTGCTAATGCAACAAAGCAGGTAGAAAAACACCTAAACATGATGTCCCGCACAGAGAATGTTGGGTTCAATCCAAATTAAGTCTTCCCAATGTTAGCGGAGTTTCTTCTCAACTGGAGGTTGGTTGCCCAACATGGAGCTCTATTAACAGCCCTTGCCAAAGTCAAACAACCAAATAGCACATTTAGAATAACCATTAGTTCAAACTACAAACTGGGCATGTGGAATTGTTTTCCAGCGTAAATCAAAACATGTTTTAGAACAAAGACAGCTAAGAAAATTATTTTGAATTTTATCCCAGGTCACCCAAATTTTTATCCCAGGACACGCCAACAGTTTCGCAAAGTCAAGTCAAACAAAATCATCCTAATGATCCCATAAATTACTCCTCCACCTTCAAGGAAATATATTAAGTATACTTTAATTAATTTTGCAAGTTAACTATTCAACATAATGATCCTATCAATTATCTCGGTAATTATCTACTCACATTAATACACCGTGTTTTTTTTTACGCCTTGAGCAACGACATTTGAACATTTGCCACCCAGAATTCCAACAACAAGACACGCTGCATTGTTACCTTTAACCGATCACCTGTGCAAGGCTTTGCAGTGCATCACATTACCACAGCCATTATGACTACATTTCTCTCAACTTTGGAAGCAAGATGCTATTTTACCCGTGTTCAGTCTTTCGTCTAGCTGTATTGGCATCAATGTCAGGTCTATGAGTCTTGTGCCCCCACTAGCCGTTTTATCTCATGCATAATCCACAAACAGATGAGTTGCAAAAATGTAAAAATTTTCTTTTCCACAATTTAGTGCCACTGGTGGAATCAATACAGCATTTGACTGTACATGGAATACTGGTCACGAACTGGGAGCAAACCCATAATAAACCTAAATGCTGTAAATTAATATTGGCTTTATAACTGGCTGCCCAAGATCTGAACCAGAGCCTTAGATGGCATTAACATCCTATTGACATATTAAAGCCATGTTAAAGTAGTTCTCTGTTCCATTGGATTTTAAGATATTCACTCATCTGAGTTGGCCAAATATACATGCACGACATGAAGCCCAAGAGGGTTTAAGCAAATCAACCAAAAACAGATGCCACAATGAGTGTCATTGAGCAACATTGTGCCTGATGATATATCATATTACTTAATCCCAAATGGCTCATTAATATTTTCTGGCAAAGTTAGGTATTAAACCCTAGCCATTAAATAAGCTTGCAGGCAGCAGAGCCTAAACGTAACGTAACTGATTTAAATCATTAATATAAAATTATATGATTTTAATTAATATAAAAAGCTCACTCTCCTCAACAGAAAGATGCATTTTTAAACACCATATTTCAAATCATTCTGGTGAAACTGAGTTGTTACCAAATCTGCAGATTTAACAGATAAGATACATTTATCTGGTGAAGGATTTGCCCCTGAAGATTCAGGATCCTCAGCTAAATTATAATTAAAGAGCGAGAGATTTATTTTTCTGGTCATTCACCATAATTGAAGTTTTATCATGTTAAGAGGACATCAAGGTAATCGATATATTTAATTATATTTTTGTATAACCTGTATATTTTACTTTAAAAGACAGTTTTGCTTGCTCTAAAATAGCTTTGAAAGTCAGCTTCATTGGTGTTTTTTTTTGGTGTTCGGTGTGTTTCTAATTGTGCTCAGAGACATGTGGACCAGTAGATGCTGGAAACCTGAGCAAAACACAAAGTGCTGAATAACTCAGCCGGTCACACAGAATCTCTGGAGGACTTGGACAGGCGACCTTGCAGATTCTGAAGAGGAGTCCCGACCCAAAACGTCACAAGTCCATGTCCTCCAGAGATGTTGCCTGATCTGCTGAGCTACTCCAGTACTTTGCATTTTACTCTAATTGTGCTCGTCTTAATGTCTATGATAATTGTGATTATAATTAGGAAGAAAAACTGAGTGTGCAAACTCCATTGCAATTACACAAGAAAACAAAAATCAAAGCCTTCCGATTCTTCACATCTACCCAACACAAAATTGAATTGCTTTCATTTACAGGCAAGTAATGACGCAAAAACCTAATAACTTTTTTCTCATCTGATGGATCACCGAAACCTTTGCTTTTATCAATTACCATAATTCCCACAATAAGTAATTCATACCAATGTGTCAAGCATTATTTCACAACTGCAATTGAAAAACATACTCACGTTACCAATTTAAAAGCATTGACAGTGTGACAAGTCAACTTACAAAGTTCATGACTGCAGTTTACACTGTACAGTTTGCTGACTATACATTCAACTTAACTATTTATTGTTTAAGACTGTAGTGTTTCAGAATATATAACAATTCAATCCCTGAAATGGTTTCGCTGGGTATTTTTCAGATACTAAATACACGAGGAAGGAAAATGCTGACATTCCTTCAAGACAACAAAAATAAAAACTCAAACTTTAGATTACATGGCGAGTCAGGATAACTGCCTCATAAAATACCCTTTAAAATACAGGATAAACATTGTTAATTTGAGAATCCTCTTAAATAAAGCTCAAAATTCACTCCAAGATGAAACATATTCTTTAGCTTCCAGGATGTCCTCCCATTGGCGGGAGGGAAGAGGAAACGCATGCCCACTCTGTTATGTAGCAGCTTCTTTTGGCTGCTCTGCCTGTTGGCAGATTCGGAATACAACGCCAATGCGAAGAAAGAACTTGCGTAGAACCACACGCAGCTCAGGGATCAGGTCAAACTGCACAATTTCACACAGATAAGGGTAGTATGCAGACGCGTGGATCTTAAACTGCAACAAAAACAAAATCAAATTAGAGCTGGAATTAGTTTAGAGACACAGCGCGGAAACAGGTCCTTCGGCCCACCGAGTCCGCACCGACCAGCGATCCTTGCACACATTAACACTATCCTACACACACCAGGGACAATGTACATTTACACCAAGGCAATTAACCTACAAAATTGTATGTCTTTGCAGTGTGGGTGGAAACCAAAGATCTCGGAGAAAATCCACGCGGTCACGGGGAGAACGTACAAACTGCACCTGTAGTCGGGATCGAAGCCGAGTCCCTGGCACCATAAGGCAACAACTCTACTGCTGCGCTAGTGCGCGTGCCCCCAATTGTAAATGAAACTGTCAGTACCTTTTCCTCATATCTCGCTCTAACTGTCTTAAATATTACACAGTTGTCACTGGTTGTAAAATTCATCTGCATCATACTTTTTACCCTCCAATTACTCTATTTTTTTTCTGCTACCAACTTCAATAAATGTTGCTAATAAGCAGAATAATGCAATGAGCCACAGGTCAACTAATTTGACGGTGCTCAATATTCAATTTAAAAAGAGCGAGGCAGGCAGGCCAACAGGACGTTAATACCCATTCAGGGAGTCCTGCTACAACATGCACTTTCATACACGCAAATTGGGTGTAACATGACTGCTAAATCTATTACCATTATTTGTACTGTGTGGATTTAATTAGGGGTTTTCGATTAGGAACTGGAGAATCACTTAAAAGATACTTTGCAAAAGAAATTGAATATTAACAGCCGTTTCTACTTTTGTTTCAAAAACTGACAGAATAATGTTTGAAACAAAAGTAGATTTTTTACTATCATAGAAGTGACAGCCGAAGGAGACAATTTGGGTCATCCCATCTGCTTTCTCTTCAAATGAAACAAGCTTAATGTCTTTAGACAATAGGCAATAGACAATAGGTGCAGGAGTAGGCCATTCGGCCCTTCGAGCCAGCACCGCCATTCAATGTGATCATGGCTGATCATTCTCAATCAGTACCCCGTTCCTGCCTTCTCCCCATACCCCCCTATCCACTAGACTCCACTATCCTTAAGAGCTCTATCTAGCTCTCTCTTGATGCATTCAGGGAATTGGCCTCCACTGCCTTCTGAGGCAGAGAATTCCACAGATTCACAACTTAAAAGGTACTCCTAACCGTTCTATTTCTGTATGCATGTTTTACAAATACATTAAGTTCTTTGACAAAGCATGTGAAGCCCCCTGTGCGGCAGCCACTGGGATACATTTCATACCAACAGCAAAGTTTGATCTAATGATATTAGTTCTGATAGCTATGGTTGGTGTTGGTCTTCAAACATCATATTATATCAGATGAATATCATATTATATCCGATGAATATCTAAAAATATATTTCCGTACCTTTTCATCACTAGTTTTGAGGGTCTTTGTGAGGAAGAGCAGCAATAAGCTTGTCCAAGCTTCACGATGGCTTTCAGAGGTCAAGGTTATGAAATAAGCTAGCGCTTCACAACAAACACTGAAGGAAGACAAATGGTTTCCGTGAATAATAACAAGGTTTAAATTCGACAGCCGCACGATAAAATGTACAAAACAAGGAACTACAGATGCTGGTTTATACCAAAGATAGACACAAAGTGCTGGAGTAACTCAGCAGATCAGGTAGCATCTCTGGAGAAAAAGGATGGGTGACGTCTCGGGTTGAGACCTTTCTTCAGAAGTCTGAAGACCCGAAATGCCACCCATCCTTTTTCTCCAGAAATACTGCCTGGCCCGCTGAATTACTCCAGCACTTTGTATCTATCTTTAACCACATGATAAACTTTGATTAAAATATAATATTTCACCATTCCAGTTTAATGACAAACCTAGATTCAATCCAACATCGGTACAATAACAGGGTAGAAAACAAACCCTCCATTGACTTTTAATCTTCAAATGACGTTTCCCTTCACTAAACAGATTGGAGTTGGTTCATTTTGATCTTGTACAGTAGATTAAGTCACACGCAATCACAGAAGTAAACCAGTGGTAATTTTGCAGTTGTGAACTAGCAGTGGCGGCACGGTGGCGCAGCGGTAGAGCTGCTGCCTTACAGTGCCAGAGACCCGGGTGCTGTCTGTAGGGAGTTTGTACGTTCTCCCAGTGACCGCGTGGGATTTCTCTGGGTGCTCCGCTTTTCTCCCACATTACTAAGACATAGAATTGTAGGGTTAATTGTCCTGGGCAGGTAGTGCAAAGAAAATTGTCCCCAGTGTGTAGGATAGTGCTTGTGGATGGGGATCGTTGGTCGGTGTGGACTCAGTGGGCTGAAGGTCCTGTTTCCACGCTGTATCTCAAAACGAGGATAGATCAGAAGGTAGTTAATCTGTGGAACTCATCGCCACAGAGGGCTGTGGAGGCCAAGTCAGTGGATATTTTTAAGACAGAGATAAACAAATTCTTGATTGGAAAGGGGGTCAAGGGTTATGGGGAGAAGGCAGGAAAATGGGATCAGGAGGCAGAGGTCAGCCATGATTGAATGGTGGAGTAGAATCGATGGGTCGAATGGCCTAATTCTGCTCCTATAACTTGCGAGCAATAACTAAACTACCCTTCATAAGAAATGGCACGTCACCTCCCCATTTCTAAAAAGGTGCTACCAGTAGGCGGCAGTATCCATCTGCAACAGGGCTTTAAGAGCACAATGCTACAAGCTCCAAATGGTTTGTTTGCCTTTATCCACGTCTCCACACTGATTTCCGTATTGTGCACCTCTATTGCAATGGATACCACTCCAACACTAGACATCACTATTCTGCTGGAAGTTACTGGAATGGTAATGACAGGCAGCATCTCTGGAGAACATGGATAGGCAAAGATTTAGGTCAGGACCCTTCTTCAGACTGTTACATATTACTAAGATAGACACTAAATGCTGGAGTAACTCAGCGGGACAGGCAGCATCTCTGGAGAGAAGGAATGGGTGACGTTTCGGGTCGAGACCCGATAAAAGGGGTCCATCTCTCCAGAGGTGCTGCCTGTCTCGCTGAGTTACTCCAGCATTTTGTGTCTTATTCTTGGTGTCAAACCAGCATCTGCAGATCCTTCCTACACATGGTACATACAGCTTCCATTCTACTAATAAATATATTAAACATTAAACATTTCCAATTTGCAAAACAGAATGTTAAGCACATTGTTTTAAGTCACTAGTCTTACTATTGGCCCACTTCCATGA
Organism: Rhinoraja longicauda; assembly: GCF_053455715.1. Lineage (NCBI taxonomy): Eukaryota > Metazoa > Chordata > Chondrichthyes > Rajiformes > Arhynchobatidae > Rhinoraja > Rhinoraja longicauda. The sequence continues at coordinate 32,574,423 of NC_135974.1, read as the reverse complement.
CAAATATATCATACAGAGTTACTAAAAATACACTGTAAATAAATTCTCATACTCCAATAGTCGTTTCTGTATAACATCCCAAGAATCCTGTCGGTTTTCATCTGTGTACATGCGGAACAGCATGCGCAGGCAGCACGCAAGACTACTGGTTTCCTGCTTCAAAAGATTAGGTTTGGACTTCCCTTTAAATCCTAGAGAGAAAAATAGAAGAGAATCCTTAATAGTCATGTTATTAAAAATCACAGTCATTCAGAGGCAAGCCTGTTCTGCTCTTTAGCATATCAATTTCCAGAGGTTTTACTAATTTGCTTTTAGTCTTTTAGACTTTAGAGATACAACACAGAAACAGCCCTTTAGTTCACCGAGTCCGTGCCGACCCGTGATCACCCGGCACACCACACACTCGAACAATTAATAATTTGCATAAGCCAATTAATCTATAAACCCACACATCTTTGGAGAGTGGGAGGAAACCGGAGCACTCGGAGAAAACTTGTGTGGTTACACAGAGAACGTATAGGCTCCATACAAACTCCGTACCCATAGTTAGGATCAAACCCGGGTCTCTGGTGCAGTAAGGCAGCAACTCTACCGCTGCACCGCCCCAGTCATGCGTGAAATTCTGCTTAAAAAATCATTTTCCTTGGACGTTGCCTCCTGGTGGGTGTTTGGAAGGGGCTGCTAGGGGTGGTAGTGGTGGAGGCAGATGCCTTAGAGATGCTTAAGACGCTTTTGAAGAGATACATGGAGATGCAGGGAATGGAGGGATATGGATCACATGCTGGCAGAGGTGGTTAGTTTAACCTGACATCATGTTTGACAGAGCTCAGAGCCGAAGAGCCTGTTACTCTGCTGTACTGTTCTGTGTTCCAACAGTAAATTAACTATGAAAGTCAACATGGTAAACGTCTGAAGAAGGGTCTCGACCCGAAACGTCACCCATTCCTTCTCTCCCGAGATGCTGCCTGACCTGCTGAGTTACTCCAGCATTTTGTGAATAAAAACCTTCGATTTGTACCAGCATCTGCAGTTATCTTCTTATACTACATATGGTAAACGTTTGGTTATTTTGGATGCATAATAAATATTAGAGAAGCAAGCTCTGCATGCAAGGGAATAAAAGACCTCGTTTAAGGGGAGCTAATGCTGGTAGAACCTTTGATAAACCTCCTCAGGTCTTGTACAATGCAAGTTGATGTTGGTGCCTTATTGCCCTATGTCTTCATAGAGTCAGAGAGATAAAGCAGAGAAAGAGGTTCTACAATCCACCTGGACTCTGCTGATCATCAACACCAGTTTACACTAATTCGACACTATTTACACACTATTATTCCCAAGTATAGGTAAGGATGTGGAATTTTTAGTATATTAATGCAAGTACGATACAATATGATAGAACTTTATTTATCCCAGGAGCGAAATTTATCTGCCAACAGTCATAAAACACAAAATACATGAAACATGAAATTAAAGTGACGAGTGGAAAGGATCGGGGGTTAATTCAATATAAACAAATTTAAACTGTGAAGTTTCCAATTTTTACCTGCTCTCCAAAGCGTTGTCCTTTGTTCATTATTTGAGTTGAAAGATTTTGCAAATGAATGCGACTCCAGCAGACAATCCAAAAGCTTGAATATCTGTTGAGAGGTCATGTATTGGTACATTCCCCGGTCTTCGGTATCAATATGAATCTCAGGAATGATCGAATCCTTCTGCATACAAGAACAATTTTGTTTAGTGACAACCTTGCAGTTCTTTCAGCCCATGCATGAAAATAAAATGTGTTCTATCATTTTAGTCAGACCAACAGAACATGAAAACATTGACATATGCTTTGCCCTGCATTGAATCACTACTAAAATGCATTATGTTATTATTTCAAATTGCGCTTATTTAAGAAATATCATTGACTATTTTGTCCTGGTTCAACTACACCTACGCTACACCAAGAAAGTCTCCAATTCCTGAGAAGACAAAGAAATTCAAAATGTCTCCAATAACTCTTACCAATTTCAACAGACACGTCATAGAAAGCATCAGGATGCCTCCCAGCAGCCAATATAAGCAAGGATCGCTCACACCCCGGTCATTCTCTCTTCTTCCCTCTCCCATTGGGTAGAAAGCATGTACCACCAGATTCAAGAACAACTTCATCCCCACTGATATCAGACTCCTGAAGACACTGTGCATTTGCCAAGGATGAAAATTCCCGATATTCCAATCTACCTTTCTGGCACTTGAACCTTTTTTCTTAGAGAGAAAGAGAGAGTCCTACAGCACAGAAAGAGGCCCTTCGGCCCATCGTGTCCGTGCCGCCCGTTACCAAACACAGTCTAATTTTAATCCCATTTTCCCGCATTTGGACCGTAGCCCTGAATGTTGTAGTATTTCAAGTGCCCATCCAAATGCCTCTTAAACGTTGTGAGTGTTCCCGCCTCCACCACCACCCCAGGCAGTGAGTTCCAGACTCCAACCACCCTCTGGATGAAAAAGTTCTTTCTCACATCCCCCCGAAACCTCCCTCCCCTTACCCTGTATCTATGTCCCCTCGTTGTTGAACCTTCCACCAGTGGAAGAAGTTCCCCGCCATCTACCTTATCTATGCCCCTCATGATCTTGTACACCTCGATCATGTCCCCTCTCAGCCTTCTCTGCTCCAGGGAAAACAACCCCAGTCTGCTCAGTCTCTCCTCATAGCCGAGGCCCTTCATCCCTAGCAGCATCCTGGTGAATCTCCTCTGCACCCTCTCCAAAGCTATCACATCCTTTCTATAATGTGGTGACCAGAACTGTACACAATACTCCAGCTGTGGCCTCACCAGTGTTCTGTACAATTCCATCATTACCCCCCTACTTTTATATTCGATGCCCCGGCTAATGAAGGCCAGTAACCCATATGCCTTTTTAACCACCCTGTCCACCTGTCCTGCTGCCTTCAAGGACGTGTACCTGTACTCCAAGGTCCCTCTGTACCCCTGTCTTCCCTAGGGTCCTTCCATTCATGGTGTACTCCCTCTCCAAGTTATTTCTGCCAAAGTGCATCTGTACTTTTCTGTACTTTTATCTGTACTTTTGCTGTAATTGTAACACTACTTTCTGTGCTCAGTTATGGCATGGCATATAGTGGAGCAGTGGTGGACTTGCGGCACCAGAGACCCAGGTTCAATCCTGACCTCGGATGCTGCAGGGAGTTTGCACGTCCTCCATATGACTGTGTGGGATTCCTCCAGGTGCTCTGGTTTCCTCCCACATTCCAAAGATGTGCAGGTTTGTAAGTTAATGGCTTCTGTAAATTGTCCCTAGTGTGTAGCATAAACTTCGTATGATTGGGTGATCGGTGGTCGGCACGGACTCGGTGGACCCAAAGGGTCTGTTTCCACACTGTATGTCTAAATTAAACTAATAGACAATAGGTGCCATAGAAGTAGGCCATTCGGTCCTTCGAGCCAGCACCGCTATTCACCGTGATCATGGCAAAACATCCACAATCAGTACCCCGTGCCTGCCTTCTCCCCATATCCCATTGACTCCTCTATCTTTAAGAGCTCTATCTAACTCTCTCTTGAAAGCATCCAGAGAATTGGCCTCGGATGCTGCAATAAGTGGAAATTGCAACAAGCAAACATTTTTATTATTGTACCTGAACAGCTGCCATAGTTTCAGCATCTTCCTTTTTGCTAGTTGCAGGAAAGAATACGATGTTGTCTATTGTTTGGATTAATTCTAACTGCACAACGCATTTGATGAGGAGAGTGGCAAAGAGCTTCTGATCCGATACTGCCAGGAAATCAAACAAATGTTAAATCAAAGAAGAACATAATGCATTCAATTTCAGATCTGGCTTTAAATTGTGCTAATATTTAAAATGTATTTTTGTGCTTTTCATTTACCATGGTATCCATTTCAAAATGTTAATTAATTACAGATAATAGACAATAGATGCAGGAGTAGACCATTTGACCCTTCGAGCCAGCACCGCCATTCACTGTGATCATGGCTGATCATCCACAATCAGTACCCCGTTCCTGCCTTCTCCCCATATCTCTTGACTCTCCCATCTTTCAGAGCTCTATCTCTCTCTTGAAAGCATCCAGAGAATTGGCCTCCACTGCCTTCTGAGGCAGAGAATTCCACAGATTCACAACTCTCTGGGTGAAAAAGGTTTTCTTCATCTCCGTTCTAAATAGCCTCCCCCTTATTCTTAAACCGGGGCCCCTGGTTCTGCACTCCCCCAACATCGGGAACACGTTTCCTGCCTCTAGCATGTCCAATCCCTTGATAATCTTAAATGTTTCAATAAGATCTTCTCTCATCCTTCTAAATTCCAGTATATACAAGCCCAGTCGCTCCACTCTTTCAACATATGACAGTCCAGCCATCCCGGGAATTAACCTTGTGAACCTACACCGCACTCCCTCATAGGAAATTTTGTAGTCGTCTTCATGTTGGCAGCAATTACTTGAAGTGACAAGCAAGTTGTCATCATCATATTTATTTAATTGACAATGTACTGTCGTGTATTTTGCTTGGGCACTTTACAACCCAGCGGTATGAATATTGATTTCTCTAACTCCGTAACCCTTGCTTTCCTTCTCTCTGTGTCCCTCCTCACCCCAACTCTCAGACCAGTTTCATGGTCCTGCTGATTAATTTTACTGTTTGTATTCCTCGTTGTCACCTTCCCCTCAGCCAACAATGACCATTCTACATTTCTGAAGGGTCTCGACCTGAAACGTCACCCATTCCTTCTCTCCAGAGATGCTGCCTGTCCTGCTGAGTTACTCCAGCATTTTGTGTCTATCTTCAATGTATTGTCGCCTACGATCTAGTCTGCTCAGGGTTGGAGAAGCATATCTTGGAAAACCTCTCAAGCTATTTGAGCATCTAGTGCCCCTGGTGGCTATATTGTGTTGAATCCCAAGTCCACAACATACAGAAATATTTACATCTTTCCAAAGTTATAAAAGGGATCTGTGAATAATATAGCCCCCAGAATTAGATTTAATGTCAGACAGTGCTTTTTAAACTGTAGAGATATAGCGCAGAAACAGGCCCTTCGGCCCATCTAGTCTGCGCCGACAAGCGCTCATGCCGCACACTAACACGGTTCTACACACACTAGGGACAATTTACAATTTTACCAAAGCCCATTTACCTACAAACCTGCACGTCTTTGGAGTGTGCAAGGAAACCAGAGCACCCGGGGAAAACCCATGCGGTCACAGGGAGAATTCAATGTACAAACTCCGAACAGACAGCACCCTTAGTCAGGATCAAACCCGGGTCTCTGGCGCTATAAGGCAGCAACTCTACCGCTGCGTAACTGTGCCGCCCCAGCGCCACCCCCGCGCCACTGTGCCGCCCTGTGACAGGATTACAAACCTGCACCTCGCAAATATTTACCATCATTATTTTCTTTCCTGCCAACATTACATGTTTATTAATTGTTCATCACGGTACTTTTTTGTTCACAAGAAAAGCACCAGTGCCAGGATAAAAAGTGCAGAACACATCCATGTGCGCTTCCCCATATTAAATACTGCATAGTTAATTTAAGGCAGAATACCAGCAGGGAACATGAAGTCACTTTGAACTTTTGGCAAGATTCAGACTGAAGTATACACTCCAATGAAAACCAAAGATGCGTTTAAAAATCATTTTTTAAATTTCAAGTTGTGACTGCTTGTCACTTGAAGCTTGTGTAAAAAAGTAACTGCAGACGCTGGTACAAATTGAAAATATCACAAGATGCTGGAGTAACGCAGCGGGTCAGGCAGCATCTCAGGAATGGGTGACGTTTCGGGTCGAGACCCTTCTTCAGACTGATGTCAGGGGAGGGGGCGAGGGGACTGCTGCCTGACCCGCTGAGTTACTCCAACATTTTGTGATACCGTCACTTGAAGCTTAATCAGAAAAGGCAAGAATAAAATTTTAAGATTCCATTTTGAGAAACTATCAGCTTGCAAACTTACAGCACCATAACTGATACAACCGCAATACTTACACGTATTCTGTTTATATTTCCAAATCTCATCACTGGTTGTAGATACTTGGCTAAATTGACTCTGACCTTTCTCTGAAGTATTTCGCTCCGTGCTGCAGATAGATTGCCTGTCAGCTTCTGGATCCTATAAAAACATTCGACATAACATCAGATTACAACAGGTATTAAACACCCACAACCAATGTGCTTTAAATATCTTCTAAATTTATACAACCATTTTAAATTACACTCACTGAACCCTTCTCTGAAGAATCTTCCTCTCTGCCTGCAGGCCGCCATGCCAAAAGGCTGTAAACGGCAGAACATGTTTGTCAGTCTATTTGGGTAGATTAGGGCATTACAATGTTTAAGAGAGAATGATGTGTTAACATTATTACACAAAAGTTGCACTTACAATGTTTAGAGAATAAATTATGAAAACCTGTTTAGTTTAGCCGAAGATTAGAAAACAAACTCACGCATGGGGAATCGTTGTCCTGAAGATATTTAGCATGCAGTCGCAAGTTTTATCCCACACCAAGGGACTGAATTTTTGACCATTTAGTATCACGATATTTTCTAAACAATTTGTCCCTGATCGGGCCAGCTGTTCATTATCTACATGAAAGAACGGGACCAAGAAGAAAATTATTCAAAGTCCAGATCGACTAGCTGCTTTTCATTTTTATTTCACATCAAAGCATAAATTTAGCAAATGGATTCATTCTCACCAAACAAACTAAATTTGGTTAGCATGATCTATGTAACACAAGGGGCAGCACAGTGGTACAGCTGGTAGAGCCGTTGCCTCATAGCGTCAGAGACATGGGTTCAATCCTGATCTTAGCTGCTGTCTGTCTGGAGTTTGCACCTTCTCCCTGTAACTGTGTGGATTTCCTCCGGGCGCTCCGGTTTCCTCACATATCCCAAAGACGTGCGGGTTTGTAGTTTAATTGGCCCCTGTAGATTGCCCCTAGTGTGAGGGGAGTGGATGCAAAAGTGGGGTAACATAAAACGAATCTCAACCCGAAATGTCACCTGTTCTTCTCTCCAGCAATGTTGCCTGCCCCCCGCTGTGTTACACCAGCATTTTGTGCCTATCTTCGGTGTAAACTAGCATCTGCAGTTCCTTCCTACACCTAAAACTAATGTGGACGGGTAATCGACAGTCAGCATAGAATTGGTGGACCAAAGGGCCTGTTTCCATGCGGTATCTCTAAACTAAACACTTGTTCTTGGAGGCCAATAGATAAAATATTGAGTACAACATGTCGGCACCTGCAGCTGGCATTTAAATGTAACCCAACACATTTTTTAAAAAGATTTAAAATATTTCTGAAATAGGGTTACCTTGTTGCACACACCAATGTAACTGAGCAAATATGTCATCCAATAGAATATGATTTAAGATTTCATAAAATTGTGTGAAAACATCGCAAATTGCATAGAGTGCATGGTTACAGGTAGTTGTCATCCATTCAGATTTCTGGAAAAAAATAAGGCAAAACGTTTAATCCCTGAAGTTGGTTCTTAAAAAACATAAACACTCTGTACGATGAGGAAAAGAATCACATCTATTTCATACAATTCACAGCAGCAAGCCAAAAATATACTGAACATAATTGCTTCAGTTTTGTGCAGCAACTAATTAACCCACAATCTTTGGAATGCAAGATGAAACTGGAGCACCTGGAGGAGATGCACACGGTCACAGGGAGATTGTGCAAAGTCCGCACAGACAACACTTGAGGTCAGGTTCGAGCCCGGGTCTCTGGCGCTGTGAAGCAGCAGCTCTACAGAGGCTGTCACTGTGCCTCCCTTGAATTCCATTTGGAACCTTATAAGCTGCTTAAGCCGTTTAAGGGCCTGACTATCTAAAGTTATTTCATAAACATTATTTTTTTTAAAGTTTAGTGTTCTTTTTGCAATATTAAGAAGTTTTAAAAATCATTTTAGAGTTGCCGGTACACTGTACTAGTGCGTACAGTTTAAAAAAAACACTGTCCTCGGGTTATCAGCAGTGACTGGAGAATTAACTGGACCAGTTACATAAACATGACCGCTTTAGATTTTAGAGATACAGCGTGGAAACAAGCCCTTTGACTCACCGAGTCTGTGCGGACCAGAGATCGGCCATCCACTAACACTATCCTACACACTAGAGATAATTTACTGAAGCCAATTAACTTACAAACCTATACGCCTTGGGATATGGGAGGAAATCGGAGCACCCAGAGAAAACCCATGCAGTCACAGGGAGAACATACAAACTCTCTGCAGACAGCACCCATTGTCTGGATCGAACCTGGGTCTCTGGTGCTGTAAGACAGCAACTCTATCGCTGCGCCAATGTGCCACCCCAAGACTACTGCAGTTGGAGCTGACTCACCACATCCTTCAAGAGGAAGATTTGTGGCTGGAATCACCAACATTTATTGCCCATGATTTTGAGATCTTAGAATTAATAAATTAAACATTAAAATCAACTGTTAACAACATTTTCTAGGTCTTAAGATACATTAGCAATCTAAGTTAAACAAACTGAAGATAAATCATGTATCTAACTATGAAAATATCATATAAAAAATTAAATTCAGTATTTTTTTCTCTGGAGACATAATACAATTACAAGGCAGGCCACGATGTTTATCATGTCTGTGCCAGCTAATTCTAAGAGATACCTGTTATTTGTCAAGCCCTGGTATTAGCCTCAAGAAAACTAATTTGTCCTTCAAGTATTAAATGAAAACAACTCAAGCTTGTGTTATCTGCACCTGTCACCATTTCACTGCCATTCATAATTTGATGCACAAATTGACATTTTTCAAATTAACTACAAATACAAATTATAACTAACACCATTATTGACAGATAGTTAGTTGTTCAGTAGGTTAATGAAACACTGAAACGTGGAGAATAACCACTTATGCCTTACTTCAGTCTGCTGTTCAGGAAGCTTCATGTTATCAAATATACGAAAGATAACCCTGAATAAATCTTGCCACCAATGTTTCTCAAATGTTTGACCATAGCTTTTTATTATTTCAAACATCACCGTCAGCCCTCTGCAAAAGAAGTTTCATAAAAACATTAAGCACAAATTATTATTAATACAAAAGCCAAGCATTTCTTAGAAAAATGTGAAAATATCAACTGTTTATTACCTTGTGCGAATATCCAATTTGCAACGATTTATAATACAGGAAAGCTCAAACAAAATTGGAAACCATCCTCGTACCCACACTCTATCTCCAGGAACTACATTCATGTCATCACTGGTGTACTCCTTCAGCACCTATTGAAACATTTGAACGTCAATACAAAATGCGCCGACTCACAATGCGCTGATATACAGAAAACTAAATGTTTACTTAAATCACAATCATATACACGACAACATCTTGTTTGTGCCTGCAGAAACAGTTCCTTGTACCGCGGCACAGGTTTTGTTCAGAGCCAAGAACAAACAAGTCATGCTGAAAATCATCTACTCATGTTACCTTTCTTTCCCCAAATTGCAGGAAACCTATTTGACATGTATTCAGGAACTTTAAGGAATTTTCATAAAGAGCAGAAAAGCTTGTCTGTAAATTGTCTACATATTTTGGGGTGCTCATTTCTATTCATACATATTTGAGTAGACTTTAAGAGTCCTTACATCTGTCTTAACTTTTAACCACCTGTTCTTGGATCACTTGTGGTCTGGATTCAAGCTTTGTTTATACTCGTATACCAGCACTACCGGCACACTAGGAAAAAACTTACAATTTTACCAAAGCCAAATTAACCTACAAACCTGTACGTTTTTGGAATGTGGGAGGAAACCGGAGCACCCGGAGAAAACCCACAAGGTCACTGGGAGAACGTACAAACTCCCGAGAGACAGCGCCCATAGTCAGGATCGATCCCGGTCTCTGGCGTTGTAAGGCAGCAACTCTAGCGCTGCGCCACTGTGCCGCCCCTTTTGTTGCAGTTGGACCCAAGACACTGAGGAAAAGCAGCGGTTGTCCCTGACGGCCAAACAGTAGCTAGCCATCACCCATGATCTCCAAAACGTTATCACATAGTCGTTTGCAAAATCTCACTGCACGCAAACTAATATAATCACAAGGCAACAGTAACAGTAGTTGAAATGTAGTTAATCGACATTCTGGCATCTGCTTGTACCACCAAAAGCTCTAAACACATCAGTGTCTTCCTCAATCTCACCTGTGGTCGCTCAGACACGTATGTGGCACAATGACGAATGAATCTTATCGCTTCCATACTGGTGTCAGGAAAAGCAGCATTACAAGCAAACTCAGATAAACATTTCACAGCATCTTGGAATGAATCAATTGCTGCTGGAAAGTGTTTCTTGAAGATATCCGCTAGGAGACAAAAGCTAATTCACACAGGGAAAGCTCATCACCGCACCGCAGTTACAGACTTTGCAGTTATGAAAAGACTCAAAATATACTCGCATTAATAAAAAGCTTTCACCACATCAAGACAATCTGACATTGTCATTGGTAAAGACACAAATAAACGCTGATGCTGGCTTACAAAATAATAACAGAATACACAATGTGCTGGATTAAACTCAGTGGGTCAAGCAGGATCTCTGAAAGACATATCACCTATTCATAGAAGTTCTCCAGAGATGCTGCCTAACCCACTGAGTTAATCCAACAGTTTTTTTAATTGTCATTTATTACATATTTTGATCTATTTTATTTAATTAAATGCTGCTGCAAATGCAATTATCTATCTGTAACACTTATTTGACCATTTTATATATTAAAAATACTTGTTCGGGGGTTGATTAAAATAAATAGTACAACAACTTGAGAAGGACAGCAAGGAACATTTACAGATAATGTGTCCCGTGGTTTGGAAGGCCAGCTCCACAATTGGTTCATCGTGATCCGAAGCAGCTTGGTGGAATACCGAAAATATGTTCTTCCATCCTGAACGGATATTTGAAGCCTGTGAATTCACCATCTGCGCAATGCACCGAATGACCATGTCCTTTATCGTTGGTGACCTGTGAGCACAAGTTAAGCAACCATATTTTCATTAACCCTGGACCTCAATGTCATCAGTGTTCATCCCCACAAGTCCCCTCAGAGATATTCCAAGTTTCGTCTTTGGCCTCATTTCCCACATCTCTCTACCATTGCTTTCTGCAGCACCATGCTTTTATAGTTGTCATAGGTACCGAGATATAGTGACAAGCTTTGGTTTGCATGCAACCAATCAAATCAGATAATACTAGGTATATATACAATCAAGTCAAACTCAAGTCCAATGGATGGGTTGAGCAAAGGGATAGATGCACAGTGCAGAATATAGTTCTTAGTATGGCAGATCAGTTCGAGAATCAAAGTCCAAAGTCTACAGTGGGGTAGAGACTTAAAACACGAGTTCAATCCCATGTTTGTTGTTACCATTTGATTTCATTTTTTTTGCCTCAACCTTCTGTTTAATAACTCCAACCATACTCGCAGACTGTCTATGAGATGATGTGGAATTTCTCCTCCCCACTTTAACATTTGCAAAAGAGAAGGTGTCCACTTGAGGGGCTTCATAGTTTGGAGACTAGTTCCTTTCCCTGTCTTCAACGACTCCTCAGGATCCATTTTAATACAAATTTCGACTCAACAATTCACGAGGAAATCTGATTTGTGTTCTGGCAAAGGAAGCTAGGATCATTAAGTTGTTTCAGCAATGTAATTGATTTTCTGTAACTTTGTCCGAAGTATCTGAAGATGGGTTCCGACCCGAAACGTCACCTGTTCCTTTTCTCCAGAGATGCTGCCTGACCCGCTGCGTTACTCCAACATTTTGTGTCTATACACGAAACAACATTGTTGGGAATAGACAATAAAAGTTACCAAGAGACAGGTACCTAAAGTAAGAGTTGTTCTTAAGATGCCACCTTATTTCTATCTTTAATTATTTTTCATCAGTGATCGAAGATGCCTACCTGTTCCTTTTCATAATGTGTTCAAAAGGTCGCAAAAAGTCCTTCTGGAACCGAAAATTTGCCAACTCTCCTTTTTCCAAAAATTTCATTGACAGCTGTCTCAGAGAGTCAACTGCAAAAATAGCAACATCCTCATTTGGATTGCACCCGACCTGTGCCAACATAAAGACACAGAGTCAATGACGAACAAAATGTTCAGCTTCTGTTACAAACACAACTCGCCTGTTTGAATTATTTCTGCAAGAATTAACTCGACTTTAAAATATTGCACATGAAACATTCAAATGCTGAAGTAAATTTTTGACCCAAGACAACATAAAATTTTACAAGAGACAAATGCAAGATAACTGTACCTTATTAAAATGGTTTCCAATCACTTCCCAAATTCGTGACCACTGAAGCCTGATGCGACCCATATTATAGTATGAGATTTCAACTATCTTTTGAAGGCTGAACATTCTTGGATTGAGAGGTGAACCGAGTTCGTCCATAGACACAGCACAGAGCCAATGCACAAAATCAACTGGCAAATGGAAAATAATTACGTTTTTACTTTTCACAATGCCTTATGAATTAGAAACATAGAAATTAGGTGCAGGAGTAGGCCATTCGGCCCTTCGATTCAATATGATCATGGCTGATCATCCAAAATCAGTACCCCGTTCCTGCTTTTTCCCCATATCCCCTTGATTCCCTTAGCCCCAAGAGCTGAATCCAACTCTCTCTTGAAAACTCATTAACCCATTTCATTGCTCAAATATCAATCCTAAGTGATTTTCTTCCCAATCTTTAAAATCCTGTTCTGCATTTATTTTTATTATTTTCTTTTTGGCATACTATCTGACATGATTGAAAAGCATTCAATATTTAGGAAGTTAACACAAGTCAAATAGTACATGGTGAGATAAGAAAATAAACAAGGAGGTGGTATCAAATTATTTAGATTTGGTTGGTAGATACAAAATGCTGGAGTAACTCAGCGGGTCAGGCAGCATCTCATGAGAGAAGGAATGGGTGATGTTTTGGGTCGAGACTTTTCTGAAGGGTCCCGACCCGAAACATCACTCATTCCTTCTCTCCTGAGATGCTGCCTGACCCACTGAGTTACTCCAGCATTTTGAGTCGACCTACGATTTAAACCAGCATCTGCATTTTTTTCCCTATAGATTTGGTTGGTGTTGGTTAAAGAAATATGATATTACTGGGAAAATTGCTTGCCATCATCAACAAATATTCTGGAAATGTTCTGCTGATCTTGTATTGAATGCACTACAATCATGATTCTGTCCATGTAAATCGACTTGGCTTGTTCAATTATCTATTCATATACAGGTAATTCTGCTCTAATGCAAAATCTTATCCAAAATAGACCATAGCCGGCAAAGTTGCACATGTGCCGTGATCAAGTGCCCAAGATTAAAACAGAATTTAATTCTTGCCACCGACTGGTGGAGAACCAGGAACTAGTACAAGATGAATGGCTCACAGAAGCATGGCAATGTAGCACATTCCTTATTGAGTTGCAATTCGTGACAATCAAATCCCTCAGCATGCATGATAAATAACTTTCACATCATGAACAGGAAACTTGAGTCTCCATGGTGACACAATGTATACACTGGAATCCTCAATGCTCCAGTCCTTGATGGATGCACAGTGAGAGAACGTAGAACAGTACAGCACAGGAACAAGCCGTTCAGTTCTCATCGTCTGCGAGGCCAATACATTAACACAAGCGGGGCATTTAACCGTTGGAACCGCATTTATGAATAATTGAATTATTATTTTCTGCAGGAAAAAAAACTTCCGATCTAAGTGGGTCAAGAAGCAACTGTGGAGGTAAGGGGATCGATGGTCAATATTCTGGGTTGAGGTCCTGCATCATAATTAGCACAAACAGAATGAGCAATGAGAAACCTACCAATAGCATTTCCATCCAATCTTGTTGATCCAGTGAATATCCTTCAATACAAACAGCACAGGGAAACATAACTGGTCACTGCATAATATGCTACATTAAACCACAAACTGCAGAGCAAAACATTAGGACGGGGTGCATTTTAGAGAAAAAAAAGCTCAGGACTTTCATCGGCCTGCTCGGCTCGGCTCGACCCTGGGACTTTCCATCGCCCGGTGGGGGCTTCAAGGGGTTGGGAGCCTCGATCACCTCGTGGCGCCACGGGAGAAGAACGAGGAGGAGATAAGACTTTGCCTTCCATCACAGTGAGGGTATGCCTAGAGCAATCACTGTGATGGCTGTTTTGTGTAAAAAATTGTATCTGTGTGTCTTGTGTTCTTTAATGTCTACTGCTGGACCCTGACGTGAGAGGACGCTGGCGTTGATTATTCGCCGCTTTTCCGTCAGGATAGTTTGTCTGTTTGTCTGTTTGTTTCTATGTTAATTGTATTTGTAAAGCGCTTTGTGCATGTGTTAAGGCGCTATATAAAATAAATATATTATTATTATTATTATATATAAAAGTAGGGCGGCACGGTGGCGCAGCGGTAGAGTTGCTGCCTTACAGCGCCAGAGACCCGTGTTCGATCCTGACTACGGGTGCTGACTGTACAGAGTTTGTACGTTCTCCCTGTGACCAAGTGGGTTTTCTCTGGGTGCTCCGCTTTTCCCCCACACTTCTCAGACGTACAGGTTTGTAGGTTAATTGGATTCGGTAAAATTGTAAATTGTCCCTAGTGTGTAGGATAATGTTAATGTACGGGGTGATCGCTGGTCGGCGCGGACACAGTGGGCCAAAGGGCCCGTTTCCACGCTGTATCTCTAAAGTCTAAACAAGCAAAGTGCACATCGGTATGAATTAGGCATAACCAAAAGTTCCACCCTGAGATTGCTCCTGTGGCTTCACATCATTGATACTGTATATGGAACAAGAGTGGATGCTGATGTTTTACAGCGGTCTCTCTTTTCAAGCACTCGAGCTTCAAACCAAAATTCATTACTGGGATATGAAGCTACCAATCCATTTTGTCAGAATCTCAGCAATCAGCATTGAGCAGAATTAAGGCAAATGGCTTTTCCTTCTCTCCAGAGATGCTGCCCGTCCCACTGAGTTACCCCAGCATTTTGTGTCTACCTTCAAATGGCTTTAAATTCACACGTCCATTTCGAGTGACGACAGAATCACTGGAGTGCTACTTATTAAAATTTCATACACAGAATATTTTGCAAATTGTCTTTCATAGTTTGCAATGATAAGGGAGGGATTTGGTATACTTAACTGAGGAATGTTCTATCATGACACTGTGTGCCTGAAATGAAACCTTCTTCACTCTCCAATTGAAAAAACAAACCCAATGATTGTCGTTATGAATAATTGGTGTTTGGAAAATCGAAAATGTAAATGGAAAATGACAGATGCGTGGAAATTTAGGTAAAGCACAATTGCTGCGTCTTAAAAGTGAGAGGGTAGAAAGGGGTACAAATTTCTGGACTGGGTCCCATGAGCTTGGGAATCACTTTGAAGTGCTATTGAGCTGAATTGTGCATTCAGACAGCTATCGTGGTTTGATCTCCACTACATCTGCATTTCCCTCACATACACACACAATTTAAATGTACAAATCTGAGAATTTCTGTAGGTCAAATCACAATGTATCTGATCTTCTGCCATGCCATTAAATTCGACATTTTCTTCCGCAGCAGAATAATGGCGTGCTGAATGCAAGATAAACAATTACTTGTCTGCTTTACCCTGAAAGCAAAACACGACCCTTCATTTGATGGGGTTAACTAACCAGTGGTAAAAAGCAATCAAAGTTAATTGTTTGAATTATTTTCATTTGCTAGTGCTATAATGCGCTTTCAATGATTACGATTTCAAATTCTAATAGCATATATTTTGACATTTTTAATTTTTTGTCAAATGTCATATAATTAAGAAAGTTGATGTGTTTGACTATTGGAAGCATTTTAAAAACTGTTCTGTTAGAAGTAGTTCTGGAAAACTGTAGGAAAGATGTCAAGCTGGAAAGGGTACAGCGAAGGTTTACGAGGATGTTGCCAGGACTTGAGGGTCTGAGTTGTAGGGAGATGTTGAGTAGGCTGGGACTATATTCCTTGGAATGCAGGAGGATGAGGGGTGATCTTATGGAGGTGTATAAAATCCTGAGAGGAATAGATCGGGTAGATGCACAGAGTCTCTTGCCCAGAGTAGGTGAATCGAGGACCAGAGGACATACGTTTAAGGTGAAGGGGAAAAGATTTAATAGGAATCTGAGGGAACTTTTTCATACAAAGGGTGGTGGGTGTATGGAACGAGTTGCCAGAGGAGGTAGTTGGGGCTGCGACTACGCCAACGTTTAAGAAACAGTTACACAGATACATGGATAGGACAGGTTTGGAGGGATTAGGGTCAAACGCAGGCAGGTGGGACTAGTGCAGATGGGGCATGTTGGCCAGTGTGGGCAAATTGGACCGAAGGGCCTGTTTGTATGTTGTATGACTCTATAACTTCAGGATTGGGATCTGAAACGTACTTATCACTCAGAGCATTGCCTCTCTTGTCTGTAGCATTCCAGGTGAAAGAATCAGCTTGATTTAGTCTCAGCACCAAGAAACTATATCCCGACTGCTGGGAACTGTGGTTGCTGTACGTGGGCAGTGGGCTGGATCAAGGTCCATCCAATCCCTTGTGTGATTTCACTCACAGATGGCAATATAACAAAAATGACATGTTGTGGAGTTCTGAGGACCAGTGCATGACAACTCTGCGTCAAAAATTTGAAAATGAACTTAAAAGATTATATAAACTAATGTTTTTACCGGTCAACAGCAACTACGACACTCTGAGAGCTGGTCTCTCCCACAGACTCCTGAATGCTGGCAATCTGCTTTTTATCCGCATTGCCAAAGGTACCTGGAATCCCAAAATAAAACACGGTTACCCAAATCACCATTCATGCAAATATAAAAGAGGGGAGGAGAACGTTCCAAATCATTTCATAATCAGTCAGAAGGGCAAATATTGGCCATTTTTCCAATTTCTCATTTTCAGGCAAGGTATGCATTTACATTCCTATTAAGCTTATTTCAATCATTTTTTTTCCCCCAATTAAAAATGACATATTTACTATAATTTGATTATTGTCTGAAGAAAGGTCTTGACCCGAAAAGTCACCCATTCCTTCTCTCCCGAGATGCTGCCTGACCCGCTGAGTTACTCCAGCATTTTGTGTTCACCTTCGATTGAAACCAGCATCTGCAGTTTTTCTCCTACACATTTTGCAACATTCATTCATGGCATTCATCACAAGACTCATAAGGACCAAATGACCACAAGACTTAGGAGCAGTATTACGGCATTTGACCCATTGTGACTGCTCTGCCATTCAATCATAGCTGATCTCCCCTTCCATCTCTCCTGCCTTTACCATTCAGAAACCTATCAAACTCTGCTTTAAAATACCCAATGACATGGCTTCCATTAAATTCCTATTAGCACACTGCATGAAACTATTGAGTTCAATACAAAGTGATGAATTCTATTATGCAAAAACTGGACAGCAAAGCAGAATTATAAACAATTCAATCAATAACTTAAGCAACACTCCAACTTGGCAGTTTTACAACGTATGAGTCGCTCCTGCACATTTGATGGAGAGTCCCTTCTTTCCCACTTCCAAATACAGCCTAAATTTCAAAGAGGAATTGCCTCGTTGTAAGTGATATTCTGCCTGCATTACTTCTTAAATCTAACATTACGGACCAACAAGGTTTGATGCATTCAAAATATTAATTTCTCTTTGTGATAATGTACTTACCACTTCAAGCAAAATAATTGTTTTATGTAAAATGGAAAAAATAACATGAAACGAGGTTACTCCCTTCTGACTCTTTTTTGAAGTTATATAGTTAGAAACTGGAAATATATAATTTTTTTAAATCCCCAGCAATACCAAATCACAATTTAAAGCATTAATCAATCTTTATTTGCAACTTATCAGCTACTTATAAACATTTGAACTATCTATACAGTACAGGTGCTCCCCGGCTTACGATGTTTCGACTTGCGATAATCCGACTTTGCGATGGTGCAAACGGCAGTGGCCCGTAGCGAGCCGCCGCTCGCTTCCGGCCACGTGATCGCGTGTATTACAACGCGTTTCGACTTGCAATACTTCCGGTTTCTGATGGGTTTTTCGGAACGGAACCCCATCGGAAGCTGAGGAGCACCTGCACCGGAAAAAAAAATGCTTACTCAGTCCTAAGAATTCTTCTCCTCCAGTTTCAGAGCTTCCAGTGAACCCGTCTCTGGCACGCAGAGAACCAGAAATATATTTTGTTTTCACTCCTGTACCTATTAGCTGTGCCAGCTCCAGCTGGCTAATGCATTTCAGGATCTAAAAACAGAAGATTGGAGCTTAAAATAATGATGATTTAATTGCAATATTTACAAAAAAATATTAAGTGAATATTAGTTTTAAAGACATTTTTCATGTTTCATATTTTTTATATACAGCGCAAAAGCAGACCTTTCGCCCACACTGTCTGTGCCTAACATGATGCTAGGTTAAACTAAATTCCTCTGCCTGCATGAGATTCAGATCTCTCCAGTCCCTGCATATCCATGTACCTACCCAATAGCCTCTCAAATGCCACTATTATATCTGTTTCCATATCACCCCTGGCAGCGGTTTCCAGGCACCCATCATTCTGTGTTTAAATTTTTTTTTCCCTCATATCTCCTTTAAACCTTGCCTCTCACCTCCATTTTTGATTTTTCCATCCTGGGGAAAAAGGTTGTAACTGTCTACCCTATCGATGCTTCTCATAGTTTTATCTACCTCTATCAGGTCTCCCCTCAATCTCCAATGTTCCAGAGAAAACAATCTGTGAGCCCCATCTCCCCTTATAGCTAATACCTTCTAATGCAGGTGGCATTCCGGTAAGCCTTTCCTGCTCCCTCTCCAAAGCCTCTACATCCTTCCTGCCATGGTGAACTGCACAAAATACTCCAACAAAGTCCTATAAAGCTGCACATGAGAATCTGAAGTGGACTTGTGCAAGAAAACTATTCTTGGTTGTAATTTGAAGCAGCTCATCTGAGAATGAAAGCCATGAATGTTTTGAAGTCAAGTATGATATTGGATAGGTTCCATTATTCTATTTTTGAAATTTGAAAACTTAGTTTCAAAGCTTGAGATGGAAAAACAGATCTTGTACTGAAGTTATTTCTCCAATCAAGTTGAAATACTGCAAGGTCCCATTAAATCCAAACGTTGGCTGACTCAAGTTCCGCGTTTATGAATGCATCATGCTTTTGAAGATCAATAAACAGTGAACTTTGAACACAAGTTGAGATAAATGTTGAATGAAGACAATGGGTATTTGATATATAACAACAAATATCCAGCCTGCATCAATGAAGCAAAAGAAAATCGATGTTGCATTTTAGGATTGTTCTCTCCTTGTTTTTAATGTTTTGGTTTGAGTAATGCAGACTGTAAAGCCTTGAGACTTTCACGGTTGACCAATATATTTTTAAACAAGATGTTCAAGGTCATTTGAGAACTACAACAGCATAACACATTTCTGACATGCTCTGTCTCTCCATAGACTGTTAATCTCTGAAATATAGTCAAGCTTTTGTCAACTGTCTTGTTATGTTCAGGAGATAACTAAATGACTCAATCACTCTTTGAAGCTTGAAACCAATTCAAGGACTAAGGTGCAGGTGCTTGTTGAAACTAGGAAAATAGTCTCCATATAAAAATGAACCTTTTGTCACACAAACGGAATACATGACGAAACCTCAATTACTCCCACATATGCCTGGTGATAATCTAATTATATTTCAATGGTATTCAGTAATGCAGGAGACCTTGAACCTTACTGCAGCTGACTTTTAAATCCCTTAATCACTGGGGCCGTCATTATAAAAATAACAAGATATGAAGTTGGCAGTACTTCATGCAACCAATAACTGAGAATATATTCAAATAAAATTAATTTCCTGCATATTAAATAACCATTACACCATCGTCCAATGATATTTTACCTCTGTTGTTTATGGCATTTCATGTGACCACTATTTCACCTTTAGTCCTCTTTACACCTGACAAGACTTCACATTTCATTCAATAATTGCTAAATAATTGTAGCTTTTATACATAATTGTAATTGTATACATTCTCATCCCGATATCTCTCCAGTGAATCTGAATTCCAGATTTTCCATGGCTCCGATAGTTCACAAAAAACGTTGCAATTGACTCAGTGGGACATAACGTGCTGGAGTAGCTCAGCAGGTCAGGCAGTATCTCTGGAGAGACGACTTATTGTTCAATGTGTGCCTAATTATCACCTTGTCCAATATTCACACACAAAATCAAAGTCCCGTTTCCTTTGCTTAAAAGCATTTTTGCACCCGAATGTCTGCCGCCAATGATATGAAGGGTTTTGGGGGTAAGAATATAATGGGAGAAAAAGTTACAAGTCTGGAATATATTTTATGAATTTGAAATGAAGACAAAGATTGAATGCAAAAATTTAATAATAATAATAATAATAATAATATATTCCTTTATTCGTCCCACACCGGGGAAATTTCACTTAATGGATCTTTATTTCTACTCATTGAACGAAAACATGTAATTGAAGGAAATAAAAATGCAGACCCTCACAACATTTACCTCATGCCAGGAATTTCCAAGGTAGTTCCCATCGGTGTGGGCCACAGTAATAAGAGTCTTAATGGTATCTATGTTCTTTTGTTTCATTTCTGTGATGCCAGAACTCGCTGTCAATAATGTAAAGCGGGCCAGAGCTTGCACATAAGCATCTCTCTCAATCTACAAGAATAAGCGAGTGGACATTTTAGTTTACTTTGAACACAGAGCCAGGCATGCAAAAACGATTGAAGTACATTGAATTCACAAACATCTATCCCACGTTAATGAAAGTCATTTTTTCTGCATGATCAAGATTAACATCCTACCCATCCATGAAGAACCATAATTTCACATTGGTAAAAACAAAGACTATCAACATTTACTGTCACTGAGCACAATCTCCTCCAGCTCACTGTCCCAGCATGAAACAAGCTATTTGATTCAGACAATTTTAACCCAACATTCACCATTACAAAATAACTCGACTATCTCCATCCAAGTAATGGGGCCTGGATCTAAACCACCTATGCAACAATGTAGTATTGTTAAAACATTCATCTATGCATACATTACCTCTGGGCTCTACTCTTCTAATGATATACTGACCGGCCGGTCTCTTATTCCACCCTCCCTAAACTAGAATTTAACCCAAAATTAGAAACCCAGGCTATAGGAATAGGAAACCAGATGGATTGTAAAGGCAAGCCAAACAAAAGTCAAGTATGAATTTAAGTTAAGTACGAATTAAACAAAATGGCAATCTACCTATCCCAAGCCAATTTAGTTTTAGAGATACAGCGTGGAAACAGCCCTTCAGGCCACCCAGTCCACAACAACCACCCCCACACTAATTCCATACTAGACATTAGGGACAATTTACAGAAACCAATTAACCTAGAAACGTGCATGCCTTTGCGATGTGGGAGGAAAGCAGAGCACCCGGAGGAAACCCACTTGGCCACAGGGAGAACGTACAAACTTCATACAGACAGCACCCATACCCTGGTCTCTGGCACTGTAAGGCAGCAACTCTACCGCTGCACCATGTGCTGCCCGTTGATATGAAGGGACTTGGGGTAAAAACAAGTCCATGGAGTTAGCTTTCTACCCAACACCCCTATGCTCTCTAAGCATCCTACATTTAAGGAAATCCAAAGCTAATCCCATTGTATTGCTCTCACCATGCCTCATCTCTAACAACCTGTCTGAACAGGTATTACTTGACACCCAATGCCTGGATGCTTGGAAGAAATAACTTTTTGGATTAAAAACATTATGCAAAATTTTGTACAAAGTCCAAAGAACAAATCTATAATTCTAAGACAACATAGTAATGGAGCAGTGGGCATGAAAATACATACCTGCATCCCAAAGATGCATGCTATCCTAATTGCGCAGCGGATGCCTTCTAAGCAAAGGAAAGCCACATCTGGATCATCACAGTCTTGTAAGCCAACACTGAACGCTGCTAATAATGGTGTCCATGCCAACTGCAAATACGAACATTTAGCTCATGAGCAATTACTGTTCTTCACAATATTTAACTCATCACCTCAAAGCAAGGTGATGGGACAATTTGTCTACAATGAGACAAGTAATATTTAAAGTTATGGTAAAATAAACTATTTTACAAAGAACTATGGCAACTCCACAGGTCAGGCAGTATCTCTGATGAACATGAACAGGTGACAGGGTTTGAAGCACGGTCCCAACCCAAAATGTCACCTGTTCATGTTCTCCCGAGATGCTGCCTGACCCGCTGAGTCCAACACTTTGTGTCCTTTTGGGTAAACTAGCATCTGCAGTTCCTTGTGTCCGCTTCCGCATGTATTCAACGTTACTAGTTACAATTTTCTGTAGAATTGCTTGCAAGCCCATCAGCCATGACACTTTGTAATGGAGTCACTCTGGTAATATTCCCAGTTATGTCAAAGGGGAAAAACTGATTCCACATTTGGCGAACAGCTTACTTTAAACATTGGTCTGACGTGCTCAAGGTGTGTTGCGCTGGTAAACGGCGCTTGTGCATGGCTTACTGCTTCCATCAAGACCTTCGCAGTTTTTGCCATTTGTTCCATCTCAAGATTATACAGGAGTTTTCTCTGTTTCTCGGTAGCTACACCTACGAACCAAGATGACAGAAATCAGCACTCTTTTTTTGGTATCAATTAAATGTATTCTATATAAAGTAGCATTGTACAAGGCATTAATCAATTCAAAGGAAATAATTATCAGTTGACGATAATTTTAAAACTCATGCTATCCAAATCCCTTAATTGAACCATCTTTGATGCAACTAGCATTGTTAATATCATGACTGCAATTTTTTGCAAGCATTCATAGGAGATATACAAAGATGAAATGAAACAGTTTACTCTTTTTCAACATGTTCCGCATGTACAGTGATAAATACATACATTAAAGAACAACCAGTCTATTTCACACTCCCCAACTCATGACCTTCAAAGCTTTCATTGCTGCCGAGAAATTGCCTCAGAGCTTGCAATTATAACTATCCAGATCTTGAGGCTCACGTATTTAAATAATTAAAGATGACTTATGAAACAAATTCCATTTTAGGTAACTTCAATCACTTGATTCATACATTATTAATCTCCAATGGATAAAGTCTCATTCCAATGCACTGATCTTCAATAGTTCAGACAACAGCAACTCTGAGACACTTGTGCCGTATCTACGAGTATCCAATATTTTGATAAAACAATATAAAGATCTTGAATTTAGCAGGAAATTGGGAAAGAAAATAGGATTGATTAAGGAGATTTGGTACGTCGACAAATACTCTGTCGAACCCCTACAGGCGTATGGTAGAGAACACATCAAAACCGGGTGGCGCTTCAATGGCAGCCTCGCCTGCAGTCTGTCTGTCCTTTTCTTGTTATTTTTGTTGTGTTTAAAAAGTATGTGTTAATGTTCTGTGGTTTGTTTAATGTGGGGGGTGGGCGGGGGGGTCAGGGGAAACTTTTTCTCGATCTCTTACCTTGCTGGAGATGCGATTGTTTTCCGGATCATATATCCGCTCTGTGACCTAACATCGTGGAGCTGGAGGCCTTGCTCGGGGCTGACTTTGAGCCTCACCGCGGGGCATGGACTTACCATCGGAGCCGATTCCTGGCCTGGGATCGACGCTCCAACCGCGGCCTGCGGACTTTAACATCAAGGAGCTCGCAGTCTCGGGTAGAGACTGACGTCGGGAAGCTCCAAAAGCCGCACGACGTTCGACTAGCCCCAGCCCGGGGTAAATCGCCCGGGGTAGATCGCCCGGGGCAGGGGGGGCTGAGATTCCCCCCGAGGCAGGAGCTTGATTGCCCCGACAAGGAAGGCCCGCCACCGGCTACGGGAGCACGAGATCGTCCCGTCAATGGAAGGTTAGAGGCCCCCAACCGCTGGAGGACAAAGAATGGAGAGATTGAACTTTTTTTCGCCTTCCATCACAGTGAGGAATGTGGAGGAGTCACTGTGGTGAATGTTCATGTTAAAATGTACTTTGTGTGTATTGGTATGACTGTATGGCAAATGAAATTCCTCGTATGTTGCAAAACATACTTGGCTAATAATCAAAGTATGAGTATGATTATGATTATTAACTGGTTGCATCACGGCATGGTTCAGCAACACGAATGCCAGGAACAAAAGAGTTGGTGAACACTGCCTGACCTCCCCACTATCGCATGGATCTACAAGAGACGCTATCTCAACAAGGCAGCCAGCATCGTCAATGATCCGCAACACCCTGTCCACGCACTCATTGCACTACTGCCATCGGGAAGAAGGTACAGGTGTTGGAAATCGTAATGTCCACATTCAGGAACAGCTTGTTCCTAACAACCATCAGGTTACTGAAACTTCAACTAAACTCCAAACTACCTGGGTTGCACTCGGGCTTATGGGCTTTATTTTGTCTTGGCACTATATTGTTTTGTTTTAATTTATTGATTTTTTTTTGTTTTGTGTATTACATTATCTGTTGTGTTTACAAACCTGCAAGTCAGTGTTTCATTGTCCTGTTTCAGTAAATATATAATAAAACACTCTTGAACATACATCCTCCATGCACACGTAATAGAACACATTGAAAAAGATGCTTCACGGAATGCAGATCCAGCATAACATGGAACATCAGCTCAGAACCAGAAATAATATTTACAAGATTTATCAATGATTATGAAGTACAATTGTCTTTTTGGACGTAAACTATAAAATGCATTGAATGCCACATTAACAAGCACTGTCGACTGAAACGACTGTAGTTAAACATGTCTGACTTACTTGGTTTTACGGATTTTGGTGTCATTGAAAACTCTTTTGTCTGTTTCAATGTAATTTTCTTGCCTGCAATCTCATCATAAATGGAAGACAAGTAGTCTCCTGGCAGATCTTTGCTGTCGTGGATCCCACGATTCATCTTAATGTATTGTTCTTTGGTCATTTTGATCTTTATCTGTTCAACGTATAAAATAATTTGAACCTTGCAATAACGCCTCAAGTGACTGAAATTTTATTTGGTTTTCGAAACAAGGAGACTAAATAAATTTTTTAACTATTAGTAGTGGAGCAAAAACATTCATTCCAGTCAACCTTGGCTTGGTGGGTTCACTGTCAAGTCAGTAGGAAGTGAGCTCAGGCCCCATTCCAGAGTCTTGGACACAATCTTGGAATACGTTTTAATGCAGCTCAGAGGGAATGATGCCATTATCTGAATGAGAAATTAAACCAAGACTCCACCAAAGTAGATGGCATTATCCAAAAGAAAGCTAGGGCAGTTCTTCCATTGTCATAGCCACACCATAGTTTTATTTTACCTCATCATTCTTCTCACAGCTGCATAAAGTCATAAAAAGACAAACAGCATGAAAAAGGGCCCTCCAGTCAACTTGTTTATGCCTACCAAGATGCCCCATCTACGATAGGACCAACTGCTCGTGTTTGGCCCATGTCCCTCTAAACCTTTCCTATCCATGTACTTATCCAAATGTCGTTTAAATGTTGTTCTCGTAACTGCCTCAACTACCACTTCTGGCTGCTCGTTTTATGTACCCACCACCCTTTGTGTGCAAAAGGTTCCCCTCAGGATCCTATTAAATCTTTTTCCCTCTCACCCTAAACCCATGTCCTCTGGTTCTTGATTCCCCATACTCTGGACAAAAGACTGCACTTGGAAGATCTTGAAACAGCACTGCAAATTATGTCTATTCTCAATCAGTTGCTACATTTATGTGCATTGATATGGCCCAATTTGCAATAACTAGCATTCATACTGTGAACTGATGTTTGGCCGCAACAAAAAGAGTCCGTTCCAAATTTATCGAGGAGGCGCTAAATGTCCGAAGAGGGGTCGTGAACCAAAACGTCACCTATAACTTCTCTCCAGAGATGCTGCCTGACCCGCTGAGTTACTCCAACACTTTTCTGTCTATCTGCAGTCCTTGTTTGTACACCTGCATTTTATCGTTGTGTGCACCAAAACTGCCAAGTTGGGATTAGGTGGCTTGCAAAATAATAAAGAATGCAAATCCCAAGTCAGCGTGAACACTGACTGCTTTAATTTACATTCCTGAGAAAATTCATAAGTGATATCATCAATACAAATATTCCAGCTACAGGACTTTCTCTTGAAGCTCATTACCTGACGGCTGTGCAAATCCGTGGTCAGCATTATGATAGAGTAGGCCAGAACATACGCGGTATCAGCACTTGTAAACAGAGTCTGTCTGGGTGGGGTGGGAAGATGCAAAAGGTGCACAACTTAATGAAATAGATGCTTAAAACTTTAAAGTACAGTTCAACAAAAAAACAACCCCTTTTAAAATATTGAGATTTCTGAATTACCCTTGATTGCACTCCAAATATCTAGCTGCAAATTTTTCCATGAGCCGGTCGATTTTCTGCGCTTCCCCAGGCAGGCGAAACCCTTCCAGAAATATTCGAAGCGCTGACACAAAGTCCTTGTCGCAGAAATCCAGCTGGTCAACGTAAGCGTACATCACCTCTTTGTTGAACTTGTTGTTCTCTCCCACGAACTCACCCACTTGGTTCTGTCAAAAGATGCCAAGTTATTCAGCTAAATACAAAATGTATTAGGCAGGACATTCATTTAACTGGAAAGGCACCAGGTAACACAAAACTGGTGAGCCCGTTTAAAAAAAATTCAGAATGATTCTAAAATTATGCCAACAAGGGAGTAAGGTAAAATAAATATTCCAGGATATTCAGGCGGCACGATGGCGCAGCAGTAGAGTTGCTGCCTTACAGCGCCAGAGACCCGGGTTCGATCCTAACTACGGGTGCTGTCTGTACAGAGTTTGTACGTTCGCCCCGTGACCTGCGTGGGTTTTCTCTGGTATCACCGGTTTCCTCCCACACTCCAAAGACGTACAGGTTTGTAGGTTAATTGGCTTGATATAATTGTAAATTGTCCCATGTGTAGGATAGTGTTAGCGTATAGGCATCGCTGGTCGGCACGGACTCGGTGGGCCGAAGAACCTGCTTCCACGCTATGCCTCTAAACTACACTACATAATAGACCTAACTACTGGACATGGATGTACTTGGGAGGGTGGGGAGTGTCATTATCATACAAGCCAAGTTTGAACTCCACCAACTCTTAATTAAATGACATAACTGTTGCTAAATCAACATGCATTTCTGTTCATAGGCACAGAATATAAACATCTCTGAAGTGGAGTTTGAAGATTCTAACCAGGTGATATTTTTGATTAAGTTGGAATGAATAGAAACAGTAGCCTAAAAATTCTTCTTGGGAAAGCAAATATCCTTAGTCTCAAGATCTTCTAAAATAATTAATAATTAAGAATGGCGAACACATTAAATTTGTTGGAAAGGAAACTCCCTTGAATTCTTTATTAAAACACTGTCAAAAATAACTGGTTATGATAAAAACATTCATATGTTAAACACATCTCACCGAATCTAATCTTTCTTCTTGTAGAAAAAACTGTGCAATGTCTTCAGCTGTTGTGCCCAACATTCCTTGCTCCTGCAAGTACAGTATACCTCTCTTTGGTTTCCTGTTAAATCTGATGACAAGATTTGAATTAGAGCGATTTCTATAATTAATGCATTTTGCTTAATATAAGAGAATCAGATCTGAACAGTTAGCCCAAATGACAGCATGTCCATGGTGCTTCAGGATAACATGGCTGGTTAATTTACAAGTTGCTGCCAAGCAATTTAAGTGCATGCAATACACTTTATTCTGTAGAGGTAGCAGCAGATTGAGCTACACTTGAGAAATTAGATTCCCCTGAAGCCAATGTAGTCCATTTAGTATTTACAACTGATATGCAGTGCAGATCAGATCAGGTGGGTTTACACGTTACATTCCTGTATAAGGGGCACCCCTTCATCAGAGTTGTGTTATGCTGAATCTGCCTTTGTGGCTGGGGATCAGGGGAGGGAATGAGGAAAGAAGGGCTTTACAATGTTCAAGGAAACTACTTGCTTGCACTCCAGTGAAAAGTTGATACTTTGAAGTAAAATGTGCAGGAATATTAACTTAAATTGTGTACAACAATGATCCCCTCAAACTACATTCACACAGGCTAAGAAATCAATAAGTTATAAAAAAAAACAAATGCAACAAACCAATTTGTTTGCGGTTAAGAAAACAAAACTGCATAAATTCCAGTAAGAAATTAAGCTCACTATTTCTCATACCGTCACAAATAATATATTTACAATATTAATCTGCAGAGCAAAGTTAAAATGATAAATTGTCATTTAAAGTTGACGCGTTTAGACCCAGAATTGATTAAAGGGACGAGTTTAGAATCTGCTGGGAACAACAATGAAGGTTATGGTGATTTAAAAAGGGTCATTTTATTTTACCAAAAGGAAGATTTGAAAACAAAATCATTAGTCCAAGAAAATAGGGAACCAGAATGTAGATTGAAGACAACCTTTAATGAAGTAGTGCCACATAGCCTGGCTATGCTGGCAAGTGAAGCTCATTAGATTTTACACTGTAGGTGTGTGGGTGCATCTGGTTCTCACCATTCATTGTTTGTCGAGGGACTAACGGCACAAACACCATTAGTCTCTCAACAAACAATGGTGAGAACCATTATTATACACTAATTACACGATCAGTTTCGCTGAAGAGAATTACACCTCAAATGAGCCACTCAGTCAACCTGACTCTATTTAGCACTATCCTTTTGAGAATGTAAAAATACAAAGCTAAACGAGATCAGAATTTTCTGAAAACTTGACAGCGAATTAAACTCTGATAATCTGACGATCCAATAGTACATGAATCCCAATCGTCCGGCATCTGGCTCAGGGATGCTGACTCCAGCAGTTCCCCCAAAACACTGAGCCCCCGATTCCTGTTCTCCCTTTAAACTGAGGAAAGGGCCAGACCCAAAACGTTGCCTGTCCATTCCCTCCTTGTACGCTGCACGACCCACTGAGTTCCTCCAGCAATTTCTATTTTGCTCTCTTTAAGCCCATCTGGTTTTGTCTCTTATGACCCTTTGAAACTTAGTAGGCTCAGTGGATAGTTTATTTTAAAAGGGCACAAATTGCTGGAGTAACTCTGCGGGTCAGGCAGCATCTCTGGAGAACATGGATAGTTGATGTTTTGGGTCGGGACTCTTCTTCAGAAGTTTATTATACTACAGCACTCAGTGACGCTGATTAATGTGATTTGCAAGATAATTCAACTCCCAGAAGCTATGTTAAATGACCACTTGCCAATCACATTGTTTAATTGAATTCTTAGCCATGATGTGAGAGATGTGATAAATTAACTATGCACAGACGACTCTTTCTTTCTAATGTTCTCAGCATTAGCAGCAAATTAGATACTGAGACTCTAGAAACAAGGAACTGCAAATGCTGGTTTACCAAAAAGGCACAACGTGCTGGAGTAACTCAGTGGGTCAGGAAGTATCTCTGGAAAACATGGATAGGTGACGTTTTGGGTTGGCACCCTACTTCTGCAGAAGGGTTCTGACCTAAAATGTCACCTATCCATGTTCTCTGGGGATGCTGCCTGACCCACTGAGTTACTCCAGCACTTTGTCATTTTTTAGTTACTGTGATTCCTGTTTATAAACTCGAGTGTTCCTGTCAGCAACATAATGCGCAGTGGCTAAGATATTTGTCGATGTGATAATACACAAAACTGAGCGTGGTAAATATTGTACTGATATGTTCATATTTGATAACTCACAAATGTATTCCTTGTTCTATTATATCCTTCTGTTGCTTCAGGACTTCAAATTGTTCAGGATCATCGGCTGCTGATATTTGAGCACTGACGCTCCCAACACCAGACGACACTGTGGAGTCAAAGGAATTTATGCTCCCTCGTCTTCGCGCTGCCTCTGCTCGCTTGCTTTCACTGTTGTCTTGCTCGGGCGGCTTCTCTTGCCCTGCACATGTAATGAAAGCAAAGCATATTTCAGCTGCTGCCAATGGACAGCTTCAGTTTTGAAGTTGTAAACCTGACTCAGAAAATGTATTTGGTTTAGTTTAGAGATGAAGCATGGAAACAGGCCCTTCAGCCCACTGAGTTCACGCCAACTATCAATCACCTGTTCACACAAGTTCTATGTTATCCCATTTTCACAACGACATACTAGGGGCAATTTATAGAGGCCAATTAACCCACAGACCCGGACTTCTTTGGAATATGGGAGGAGAGCGAAGCACTCGGAGGAAACTCACGCAGTCACAGGGAGAACGTGCAAACTCCACATGGGCAGCACCCGAGGTCAGGATCAAACCCAGATCTCTGGTGCTGTATGGCAGCAGCTCTACCAGCTACACCACTGGCAGCAAATACAATTGTATATTTCAGAAAAGTGTCATTATTGGGTAGAAAGTCCATAATCAATCATTTATAAACTCACCGAGATTGGACTGCAAATTTGGATTTATGTACAAATCTTTACTCCATTCCACCATGCATTTTAGGATGGAAACCAAACATTCTAATCCTTTCTTTCTAAGACTCAGTTCCTAGAAAGTAAATAAGTAACATCAGCTCAGGTCGATATACAGGTACATTTTAAAAACAAATGGAAACTAAGAAAATTAGGAAACATGAATGAATTTGTTCGCTTTATACTTGCTCAGAATATTTAGGTTTAAAATATCAAATATTTTACTTAAAAGAAAAAAAAAATCTTCAAAAAGTATTCCTTTAAGAGTTCCATTATCAGAAACCCTGTCTATCTTCTCTGCATGAGGTTTGAAGGATATATGTCCAGATGCAACCCTTTCTTCTGAATACGGCATTTATTCCTCAGCTATTACTCAGCAAAAGCTCAACCAAACACTTGCTCAAGATTTTGCAAAAATATTTTAAATCTTGGTATGTACAGAAGAAATGCAAGATTTAATGGCTAAAAACTGTAGTTCCAATCATAACTTGTTACTTCCTGAACAACAAAATGCCCACTATGTTTTGTCCCTTTGGCATTTCATATGTGTACAATCCTCATCAGAAGATAGCAGAATTTAGGAAAGTCCTATTTTGATATTGTCCTTTATTATGTGGAAAAATTAATTAGCCCAGGCAAGAATCTATACTTCCCTATGGAATTAAGCAGAATATGCTTTGACATCTGTGCCTGCTGATTGGGATTATGGCATGTGTGTAAATTTTATCAATGATCAGACTTCATCTCCCCCTCCCATTCCCAGTCTGACCTTTCTGTAATGGGCCTCCTCCAGTGCCATAGTGAGGCCCATCGGAAATTGGAGGAACAGCACCTCATATTTCGCCTGGGCAGCTTGCAACCCAGTGGTATGAACATTGACTTCTCCAACTTTAGATAGTTCCTCTGTCCCTCTCTTCCCCTCCCCCTTCCCAGATCTCCCACTGTCTTCCTGTCTCCACCTATATCCTTCCTTTGTCCCGCCCCCCTGACATCAGTCTGAAGAAGGGTCTCGACCCGAAACGTCACCCATTCCTTCTCTCCTGAGATGCTGCCTGACCTGCTGAGTTACTCCAGCATTTTGTGAATAAATACCTTCGATTTGTACCAGCATCTGCAGTTATTTTCTTATATCAGACAATAAAATGAAGTAAGTTTACCTGTAGGGGTGTCATCCCCAACTCTTGTCCACTTCGTCCCTGTGCTATTTTTGACAAGTCATTTACAAGGCGCGCAAATATATTTGCAGCATTTAAATCACAGTCATAGTTCACATAAATATCGACAACACATTGAGCATCTGTAATACAAAAAAAAAAGGGAAGTTAACCTTTATTTTTCTCACACACTACTATTTCCCCATGTTGTGCTTTTTATTTTGGAAACCAACTCTCAAAACCAAATACAGACGTGGGGAGGGGCACCGAGAACAAAGATGGATCCTGGTGGGGGGGGGGGGGGGTGCTGCCTAGAACAGAGTGTCAGGAGGGAGGGGGAGGCAGGGGGGGAGAAGGACGAGGGACCATCGCGACTAGATTGACTACTTTTGTAACTTTGTCGGCGCCCTTTACGTGTCGACTCTTTGCATACATGTGAATTGTCATACAAAACAAAGAATTTTACTGTACCAAGTACATTTGACAATAAAGTATCAATCAATCAACTAAGTTGTCAAAAAAATGCACATTTAATTTAAATAGTCACTTCAGTTCTATATTTTAAATAACAAATGTAAACATTCAGAATCAAGGAACAGGTCGATTATAGAAACAACGAACTGCAGTTGCTGGTTTATACCAAAGATAGACACAAAGACCTGGAGTAACTCAGCGCGTCAGGCAGCACCTCTGGAGTAAGTGGATGGGTAACGATGGGTGGAAAAGGATGGGTATATTGCAATGTAACAACTCGAGAGGCACACCATGGATAATTGCCAACTGATATTTAAAGTCTAAAGGAGTTGGATTTAGATTCTGTTTCTTTCAAACAAGGCAAAAATTTAAAGTGGCCTAATTAAAATATTTGTTGATATAAAAACATATTCGTCCTTCCTAAGGTAATCATTTAATTTTCTTTCAAGTGACGAACTAGAAATAAGAGAAAGGACTATTTTATTACATGTACAGTATATTGGGCCATGTGACAACTTACTTTTAAAGTGAGGACAATATTTAAATAAAGATTGTGGGTAACCTACAAGGCTTGTACACAATT
This sequence comes from Rhinoraja longicauda, assembly GCF_053455715.1. Lineage (NCBI taxonomy): Eukaryota > Metazoa > Chordata > Chondrichthyes > Rajiformes > Arhynchobatidae > Rhinoraja > Rhinoraja longicauda. The sequence goes on along the minus strand of NC_135974.1, from coordinate 32,541,702 downwards.
ACACCATATACATTTTCAAGTACAGCAAATTAAACTTGAAACGCTGGTTTCAACACAAACTAGAACCCAAAGTTGGAAAGAGTACGATACAAACCTGCACAAATTCTGGTCAGAGTCTGAATGACCATCCACTTATGCTCAAAGGTACTCGAGGATGTCTCCAAAATATTCAGAAAGATTTCTTTGAAGAAAACCTAATCGAAGGAAGAGAACAGAAGTTAATCCTTGCAGTTCCTAAAGCCATGCAAAAATTATTTTGAAAGTCATCAACATTTTTATTCGGCTAACTAAATAATTGATCATGCAATGGACCAAAATACAATGCATAGACACACAGCAAATCTTTAGACAATAGACAATAGACAATAGACAATAGGTGCAGGAGTAGGCCATTCAGCCCTTCGAGCCAGCACCGCCATTCAATGCGATCATGGCTGATCACTCAATCAGTACCCCGTTCCTGCCTTCTCCCCATACCCCCTCACTCCGCTATCCTCAAGAGCTCTATCCAGCTCTCTCTTGAAAGCATCCAACGAACTGGCCTCCACTGCCTTCTGAGGCAGAGAATTCCACACCTTCACCACCCTCTGACTGAAAAAGTTCTTCCTCATCTCCGTTCTAAATGGCCTACCCCTTATTCTCAAACTGTGGCCCCTTGTTCTGGACTCCCCTAACATTGGGAACATGTTATCTGCCTCTAATGTGTCCAATCCCCTAATTATCTTATATGTTTCAATAAGATCCCCCCTCATCCTTCTAAATTCCAGTGTATACAAGCCCAATCGCTCCAGCCTTTCAACATACGACAGTCCCGCCATTCCGGGAATTAACCTAGTGAACCTACGCTGCACGCCCTCCATAGCAAGAATATCCTTCCTCAAATTTGGAGACCAAAACTGCACACAGTACTCCAGGTGCGGTCTCACCAGGGCCCGGTACAACTGTAGAAGGACCTCTTTGCTCCTATACTCAACTCCTCTTGTTACGAAGGCCAACATTCCATTGGCTTTCTTCACTGCCTGCTGTACCTGCATGCTTCCTTTCATTGACTGATGCACTAGGACACCCAGATCTCGTTGAACTCCCCCTCCTCCTAACTTGACACCATTCAGATAATAATCTGCCTTTCTATTCTTACTTCCAAAGTGAATAACCTCACACTTATCTACATTAAACTGCATCTGCCATGTATCCGCCCACTCACACAACCTGTCCAAGTCACCCTGCAGCCTTATTGCATCTTCCTCACAATTCACACTACCCCCCAACTTAGTATCATCTGCAAATTTGCTAATGGTACTTTTAATCCCTTCGTCTAAGGAAGTTTTTAATTTAGACCTGGCTTTCCAGCTGGATTAAAATTGGTTGCACGAGAATGAAAGACAAACATAATGCAAACGGTATTAATGACAAAAGCTACATTAACATGATCGCCAAATGGAGACAATAAAGGCGATGTAAGCCAGTTAGAAAAAAATCGAGGCAAGGGATTCAATTGAGCTGTGCATAAAGTTTCAATCAGTTGCAATTGAAAGTGGATCATTGAATCATAGTATCCACAAATAAACAACCTGCCTGGACAGTTGCAAATTCAGTGGTGCTTTGAGAAGCAAGCCACCAGTACCTTTGTGGTATGTCCTGATAGTAGAAGTGACAGAATACATTTCAGAATTCGGCCAGCTACGTTGTTTGAGCATGACAGTCCACTATTTTGCGATTTATTATGAAATTCTATTTAGCGTGTTTGACTTGCCCAAAACCAAAGAGGAGTTAGCTTTGCACTCACATTCTCTCTCCACTTGTGCAGCAAAAGATCCGTGTTCCTACACACTGCCCATGAATGAAGATAATTAACTTTCAAATAAAACACAAAGTTCTGGAGGAACTCAGTGGGTCAGGCACCATTTATGAAGGACCCCAAAACATTGTCTATCCATGTCGTCCAGAGATGCTGCCTGACATGCTGAGTTACTCCAGCACTTTGTGTTTTACTCATTCCGGCATCTCCATTTCACTTGTGTCTCTGTTTAATTTTCAAGTATTTATTTAAAAACCAAACATCTTTCCGCTGACTGGTTAGCACACAACAAACACTTTTCACTGTACCGCGGGACATGTGACGATACCTAAACTCAACTCAATACATTCTTTTGGTCGATGTTACTCAAATTATTTTCAATATAGAGGATAATGGAGCATTTCCTACATTGAGGCTGAAGTAAATATAAATATAAATTGAGTAAATTAAATCTGTGGCTTGGCTCTGTTTGCAAACAGTTAAAAAATTCAGTTTTTAAGATAACTTTTGTCATTTAATTTAATTTTATTTTGTTGGCATTTTATTTTTAATGATCAGTCGTGTAATCAGGGTAAAGGAATTTGATGGTCTGAAACAAAATATCAGGAATTTGATGGTCTGAAACAAAAAATCAGTACAACTGTCAGGCAACCGCAGATGCATAAGTGAAATTAGTACTGTTAGCATTCAGCAAAGTGCCATATTGTGAGCTTCTTCCAGTGTTCAATTACGGGTAATTTCATGCATTCAGCAAGAACCAGAATAGTGATTCTAAAAAGTCTTTGCAGGCAAAGAAAAAAAACCTAGTGACTGGTTAACAGGGGATATTTAAATCCATCGCTACAAATGGAAAGACGTTGTTTAAATGGATGGGCACCAGTTGTGGGCAACTGGAGATTCCAGACACTTCATTAATTTGACTTCACACAGTCTGCTCAATTAAGAAACAGAACCTGATGTTCAATTCAAGCATTTTGCAAAGAGGCCACAAATCAGGCTACACCTTTATCTATTCGTTTCTACCGGAGAATCTATTTGTAAACGGAATATTGGAACAGGAAATCCCTTTGGTCGATTCAAACAACTCTAGCCTTTTAGTATCTTAAAGATTCCATTTATTTTTATGATATAGAATGGGAAAAGCTGAAAAATAAACGCTCCTACAAAATAAGGTTTCACCAGCATTCAGAGAATATATCGAGACCAAAGCATCTTTATTTTGCCTTATCTGAGCATCACTAACTTCAAATCAGCATGGGGTTTACATTAACAACTTGAACAATTACATGCTTGAGCTAGTGTATCAACAACAATTTAAAAGATATTCTCCAGTTTTTTTTTAATCAGGGTGGCATAAAAGTGTATAACTAACATGATTGATTGTGGCTGTTTGGGAGTTTTGTGATATAAAACTAAGTAATTGCAAAAAAAAGTGGCAGAATGCAGTAACAAGGAACTGCAGATGCTGGCTTGCAATAAAAGACACAAAGTGCTGGAGTAACTCAACATGGAAAGGTGACCATGGTTTGGGACCCTTCTTCAGACATCCGTGGGGGTGTCAAGAAAGATGAAAGAGAGGAGAGGCAGGACAAAGCCTGGCGAGTAATAGGTGGATAGACATGGGGGGGATAGGCAGATGGTTGGAGGCCAGAGATGAAAAGACAGAAGGCATGAGATAAAAGGATTGAAGAGTCGCGAATTGTGAAGCTAGAGGAAGGAATCCAGGTGGAAAGGGAGGGGTCAAATCGGTGCGGGTCCAGGTGGGGTATAGAGGGGAAGAAAAAAGTGGATGATGGGGGTTGGGGGGTTGTTGGCAGTTAGCTAAAATTGGAGAATTCAATGTCCATACCATTGGGTTGAAAGCTACCAAAGCGGAATGAGGTGCTGTTCGTCCAATTTGCGTGTGGTCACACTCTGGCAATGGCAGTCATTTATTTGGACCTTCACACCAAAATACCGACCAGTTTATCTTCCGTCTTTAGTGCAATAGATATTGAAGTCATACCTCAATTTGCATCTTCAAGTGAATCTTGAAGTGTGAGAGGAGAGTAAGGAAAATAGCAAGCGAGAGTTCAAATACATCCGGCACACTGGAGACTCCGTTTTTGGACAAGGCCACACAAAGGTACTGCTTAATTGCAGTGATGAACATTTCATTTGTCTTGAAGACTGGGCCAGCATTTTGAAGGACTGACAAAAGAAGCTGTAGTGAAATTATCTTTGACCGCAGCTCATGAGACCTTAAAAATAAAAGTTTGGGATAAGAATTATTCATAAAATAACTCTGCATATCATGATAAAATATCACAACTCGTGACTTCTGGTTTCATGTGTTATTTTATGTCACTTTTGGCTAACCTTTACTTTACACTGCATGCAGGGCACTATTTTTGTTCCTGGATACACACAATGTTCTATAAAAAGCAGTTTAATAGCTTTCCACCAGCCCAGTCGATAAGCAGGCACTTTAATCAAGCCTCGGTGAACATTGTTTTGTTAAATTTGCTACTTAGACAGTTACTTGCGATCTTTCCAATAATTCATGAATAATATGGATGTTAATTAAATTCTGAAGAAACTGGTAAACTAGTTTCACATAGTGAATGACAGAATTTGACTAAAAGGTCAATCCCAATTTGACAGACTACCTCTGTACTTCAGTGACCGACAACTAATCGAAATCGATCCATGAAGTGCAAGAATGCTGCACCTTACTGCAAGTCAAATGAATTGGACATTTTTCCTTATACTTCTCATACCTGATGTAATTCGATTTGCTGAAAATTGCTAATAATGCCACAGCCATAAAAATAATCAGTGCAAAAGATCAATCTCTCAACCATCTCAGGTCCCAATCCCTCTGCGTATCTCTTTACTTTTAGTCCCATCCTTTTTTTGCTTTTCATTTCTTTTCTCTCCCTCCTCAGCATCATAAACCTCCCCCCATCCCAACTCTCCAGCTGCTACCCACAAGGGAGGGGATCTTGGTGCAAGGAAAAGAAAGGCTACATTGTCCACATATTAGTTCAGTTAGTGATACAGCATGGAAACAGGGAAAGGATCGTCAACCTCTAATGTCAACTGTTTTCCTTTTCACAGATAAAGCCTCATCTACAAAGGGTTCCCAGCATTTTTATAAATTGAAAACACAAAGGGCTTGCGCTTGGTTATTATGGTCATTTGGAAATCGACCAGGAATAAATGTGAATCTGTGGAATTCTCTGCTTCAGCAGGCAGTGGAGGCTAATTCTCTGTTGACTTTCAAGAGAGTTAGATAGAGCTCTTAAAGATAGTGGAGTCAAGGGATATGGGAAGAAGACAGGAACGGGGTACTGATTGTGGATGATCAGTCATAATCACGGTGAATGGCGGTGCTGGCATGAAGGACCGAATGGCCTACTCCTGCACCTATTGTCTATTGACTAAATGGCCGGGTGTTTATACAAAATGCACAATTACTATTTTTCTTGTGTGTCAATTATTAAAATACTGCAAGTATATTTTAGCGCCTTGTAAATTACTTGCCAAACATTGCACAGAGATGAAGTGGACAAGAGTTGGGATGACACCCTTACAGGTAAACTTACTTTATGGCATCGTGTGATCATTGATAACATTTAGACCCATGTCATAATCTCAATCTGCAGTCAAAAACACTACACATTCATTCATGCTTTACTTGGCTTTAAGGAGCAAATTTAATGTTTGGGTCATCATCACATAAATTTCATCACTAAATGGAAATAGCAAGATTCATTTGAATAAATCCCGCATCTACATGACGTGCGATGAATTTCAATGAGGAACTTGGGCAAGGTTGCCGGTTTTTCAGTTCTTTCAAGGTTAAAGTCAGCAGGGCACAATTTTGCAACATGTTGTGGAGAAATGGAAATCAAGACACAGCCCTCCCACAATTTGCAAACTAACCACACAGTTATTTTGCCACTATCTTTCCAACAACTTTTAGTCCACTGTTATGAATGAAATGTCCTCTTCACCGAGAGAGCCAAAGAGTACACAATACTTTGTTTCAGAACACAATTTTCTCCCCAAACATTAAGCAACTGCTTACTTTGGATCGGGAAGTCCATCACTTAATGGCTTCATAGAAAGCTTACAAAGAGATCGGAAAACCAAAAAGGCATCTTTCTGCAAAATGTGGGAGAATTTAGCATTGGTAGGTGGTGATACTAAAGCTTCAGCTTCCTAGAACCAAAAGAAAAATGTGCTAGATTAATACGGCTGTTCCAGTTCGAATTACTCACATTTCTTAGTCAACAATTTAACATGTTTTTTTCAGAGGGAAGAGGGGACAATCTTCAATTGCTAAAAATTAGAATGAAGAAAAAAAAGAATGGGGTGGGAGAGAGAATCAAAACTGAAAGGACAAGCTTTGCAGTTGCAGCATGATGAGAACTCAGTGTGGTGTTACAGCCACATTATCTTTTAATTTTTTGGAAATAAACACTAAAGCAAAACTGTGAAATAGATCAGTGCTTCTTAAACTCATTCACCCTTGAGTACAGCGTGTTCGCCCGCCCCGAATCGCGGGGCTTGGGTCGGCCCGCCACGGACCTTTCACCGTCCGGTGCGGCCTGAAATAGGCCGTTGACCTTTCACCGCCCAGCGGGGGCTTCAATATCGGGAGCCCCGACCGCCCCGACGTGGCAACTCCAACAGCCTGACCGCGGGACAAGACGGCAGGGAAGAGAAAAAGACATTTTGGCCTTCCATTACAGTGAGGAGGGACTGGAGGAGACTCACTGTGATGGATGTTTCTTTTTGTTTGGTGTTAGTTGTGATTGTATGTGTTATTGCATTTTTATTGATTAATCTTATTGGTCTTATTGTTCAACTGCGGGTAATGTTTCATTTTACTACACATTTATGTGTATGTAACAAATAAACGACTATTGACTATTGACCCTTGAGTCTTTATCACAAAATTTCATTCACCCTCGACTAAATTATCTAATGTTTTTTGGTAATTTTGTCTTATTCTCCCTTGTGTATAATTTTATATATGTTATTAAATCATTCACCCTTCATGCACCCCTCTAGTTTCATTCACCCTTAGGTGAACCATTCACCAGTTTAAGAAGCACTGAAATAGATAACTGTTACTATGAATGGCAGATTCATGATTCCCCCAGGGGATAAACATAATCCAAAATATCTGACATGTCAAAACTATATTAAACTAATATCCATTCATACCACCTCTTTTTTTGATGTTGGTCAAAATGAACCTCAAAAAATGATTCTTGCATGATTGCACCAGGCAGAAATTCATCTCTCACAAACAGACATAAAAAAGGTAGAATTAAACTCTTAAACTGAAAAAAGGAGCTTAGTTCAGATTCAAACGAAAAGCAATTCTGTTCCTTACCTGGACATCACAATCTGATACACATTTTGTGTCAGTTAACGAATTATCATTGTGCGCTTGAAGTGAACCTTCAGGGATGCCATTAGCTTGCGGGTTTTCGATATATTCAGCAGTGACTTGGATTTGTAAAGGTGTCTCTGGAGTTTCATTTTCACCATTTTTAAATTCTGCTCCTTAAACACAAGAACACAGCTTTCATTAACAAAGAATCATTTTTGTCTGTAGCGTATTTAACAACCCAAGAACGATTGATTTTGCCAGCGGAAATCTGAGGATGGCAGAATTAGTAATCGAGTTGCTTGACCAACAACCATAATTCAGGACTACTGTTACAAGAGGCATGATTTTGCATCCAACAACAAAACCAAGGGAATTTAAATTCCAGTTGTTACGATTCTTATATGAAACTACAAGGTTATCACAAAAATAGTCGTGTTCGCTCTATCATATCTGTGAAAGAAACTTGCTGCTGGCATCCTGTATGCAAATACAGCCTTGCAGCGACACGGATCATTAATTTAACCAGTGAAACGGTGCAGCAAGTCACTAAGGTTAAGAGGAATTAGGAATGGGCAAGAAATGTTTGCCTAAAGAACATAGTAACACCTTATTAAGTAAAAGAAAACAGCTTACATAAAAAGCTGAAATCGCGATACTATTGAAAATCTAAAAAGGGTAATGGACAGAACAGGCATTTCAGTTCATATAACCTTTTGTCAGAATGCCACCAAATAAACAGTTCAACAAAGGTTCTTTCCATTGTCTGGCATGAATCTTTTCAATTTAAATTTTGAAAGGTTGCCCCACTCAGACATGGAAACATACACGATTTGTCATTCCTTGCACAGTTTTTGTGATCACCTTAAACTACTTAAATCTGTTAATGCAAATGTGCTGATCCGGAATCAAGAATCAGAGGACATAGGTTTAAGGTGAGAGGGGAACGATTTAATGGGAACCCGAGGGGCAACTTTTTCCACACAGAGGGTGGTGGGAATGATGCACGAACTGTGAGAGGGAGTAGTTGAGGCAGACACTAAAACAACATTTTAAAGTCATTTGGACAGGTGCATGGATAGGAAAGGTTTAGAGGGATATGGACTAAACGCAGGCAGGTGGGACATGTAGATGGGGTATCTCTGGCGGCATGGGCATGTTGGGCCAAAGGGTCCTGTAATACATAATTTTTTAATCTACATCGAGCAGATAAATGAATGTTCAGGGTATCTGATTTCAAGACATTCAGCTGCAAACAAAGTCTGCTTGTGAAAGTACATCTAACAAACAGAATTTGTTAACAGGGGTCGGATTTGTTATCGGTGGAAAACAAATTGGTCTTAATGTGCAGCTGTGGATCTATCAACAATACCCACAAAAGTCAGCTAAAATAGATTTAAGATCTCTTGAACTACCTTTGGTCACTGCAGCCACCACTTCCTCCAATATTTGTCCCACAATCTCTTCTACATTAACATTTTCTTCATGACTTTCATCTACATTGCCTAAAGTGAAACAAAATTAGAGCATGGAGTACTCAGAAACTTCAATCAACGCAAAATACTGAAACACATAAAATGCTAATTTTACCTGCAAGTAACAGTAACACGCTGGAATTCTGAAGTAGCACACAAATTAAAATAAAGGCCATTAAATGTCACTTATAAGCATGCACAAAACAGTGTGAGATGATGCATTTCGGGAAGTCAAACGGGATAGGATGCAAAGCAATGTTGATGTGCAGAAGGACCTTGGGTTTCTTGGACACATTTCCCTGAAAACAGCATCACAGGCAGATAGGATGGGGAGGGTGGCAAATGGCATGCTTGCATTAATAGATTGGGGCACATAATGCAGAAGTTGGAGCGTAGTGTTGCAACATTTTACAACACTGTACAAGGGTCTCGAACCAACACATCACCTATCCACATTCTCCAGGGACGCTGAAGGTAGACACAAAACGTTGGAGTAACTCAGCGTGCCGGGCAGCGTCTCTGGAGAACAGGGATAGGTGACGTTCCGGGTCAGAACCCTTCTTCAGAACCATTCAGTCCCCACCCGAAATGCCGGTTTTCTAAAAGATACCGCACATTGCCAAATCAAACACATCTGCACACATCAATTATGGAATTCAACTTTTTTTTTTAAAAAGCAGCAAGATGGTTCTTTAAGCCCAAATCTTAACTTGCTTCTATAATTTTAACTTAGCCTTTCAAAATAAATACTAGCAGACATAAATCAGCATATTTATCAACAACTGTGGCTGTGAAATTCAAAAATCTATGCAAAAAAATGATATGTTTGTCCTCAGGAAGTTGTCAAGTGTGTTGCCAATTAAACAGCAGTGCATCAGAGTTGAAGCACATCATTAATGGCAGCATGTTTATTCTCGCCGCACGGTGATATTTCACTGTTACGTTGTATTAACCTTCTTCTCTGGTTTGGCTGCAAACTTAAAATACCATGTCATTAAATGACAACCCAGCTCCAAGATTAAAACTATACTACTTGTTCCATTGCCTTGGGAATAATAAGCATTATGTTGAATAAATACCAAACTATTCAAGACATGTACAGGCAAAATAGGCTCTTTGTTGTCATCTTCTCCTACAAATAGATTTTGTTTCTTGGTAATTAAAATTTTTGAGATGGCATAAATTTATATGGTTTAAAGCAAAGCATCTGAATAAATATCAACACCTGCAGTATCAAAAGAGCGATCAGACTTCACATCATTGTCTTCTGTACGAACTGTCATTGTCCCATTTTCCATTTCAACACAACCAATTTCCTCTGCCACTGCGTTTATTTGATCTTCGATTGCCTCAGATACAATAATTTTGCTCGAACATTCTTCTATTCGATCCAGTTGCGGTGATCCAACTAAACTGTGTGCGGCAGAAGACTGGTGGATATGATGCTGTTGTCTGCTTTTCTCCAGGTCTTTAGCCTCCTGCATCTTTAAAATAGAACACATTTTTTCAGGGAGTTAAAATTATCATTGTGCTCTTATTTGCCCAAGCGTCGTTGGAACAATAATTCATCCTACTTGCTCAAATAAAATTTTAATGCAAAGAACAAGTTTTGGTTATATGAGAAAGGATATCTTGCTGTGATTGAGATAGTTGGATAGCTAAATATCTTTTTTTAAATCTTACAAAATCATGGCAGAGCAGATATAATTTTTTTCAATTAGAAGTCAACCATACAAAACAAAAAATGGCCAAATCCTGTTTCTATGAAATACGCATGATTACCACTGTTGTTTTGATCTAAGTGTTTCAAGCGTTAGTACATGATTCAATTCAATAATTGAACATTTCAATTCAAGTTTCCATTTGTTTCCTGGCCCACAGTTATCTCTGTTGATTTATTTAACCTAAACTTGAGCAAAAACTTCAACGTTTGTGAATAGTTGTTCAGTAAAGTGACATTTCAAACCCAAGAAAACTTTTTTTTAATAATTAGCTTAAATATTTTGCTCGACACATTAAGAATTAATGGCCAAAAACTGTTCAAAACAGTTAAATGCAGTTTTCGTATTAAGATTGTTGTGTGCACATTATATTCCTCACCCTCCAAGAAACGAGTACAAATCCACTTCAGACCTCACCAGAAAACAAGTTCGAGATAGAGGTAGATAATGCACACAAAACTGGCCAAAGATATGTACAGATGTAGCTATTATACAGGCTGGTGTGACTTCTGCCTATCCATTCATAGAGTCATAGAGTGATACAGTGTGGAAACAGGCCCTACGGCCCAACTTGCCCACACCGGCCAACATGTCCCAGCTCCACTAATCCCACCTGCCTTCGCTTCGTCCATATCCTTCCAAACCTGGCGTATCCATGGAACTGTCTCACTGTTTCTTAAATGTTGGGATAGTCCCAGCCTCAACTACCTCCTCTGGCAGCTTGGTCCATACACCCACCACCCTTTGTGTGAAAAAGTTACCCCTCAGATTCCAATTAAATCTTTTCCCCTTCAACTTGAACCAGTGTCCTCTAGTCCTCAATTCCCCTACTCTGGGCAAGAGATTCTGTGTATCTACCCGATCTATTCCTCTCATAATTTAATACACCTCTATAAGATCACCCCTCATCCTCCTGCACTCCAATGAATAGAGACCCAGCCTACTCAACCTCTCCCTCTCGCTCAGACCCTCTAGTCCCTACAACATCCTCATAAATCTTTTCTGAACCCTTTCAAGCTTGACAATATATTTCCTATAACATGGTGCCCAGAACTGAACACAATATTCTAGATGCGGTCTCAACAAAATCTTATACAACTGCAACATGACCTCCCAACTTCTATACTCAATACTCTGACTGATGAAGACCAATGTGCCAAAAGCCTTTTTGACCACCTTATGTACCCGCGACTCGACCTTCAAGGAACCATACACCTGCACTCCTAAATCCCTCTGCTCTACAACACTCCCCAGAGGCCTGCCAACTGCGTAGGCCCTGACCTTGTTAGACGCCCCAAAATGCAACACCTCATATTTCTCTGTATTAAATGTCATCAATCATTCCTCAGCCCACTTGGCCAATCGATCAAGATCCTGCTGCAATCTTTCACAACCATCTTCACTATCTGCAAAACCAGCCATTTATGTATCATTCCACAAATCAAATCATTACTCTCAACAACAAAAAAATCTCCACGGTCACGATACTACAACTTTAAGCACATTTCAAAATTCAGATGAGGTAATAAGCAGGTAGAAACAATGCAAAATGAACAAGCCATGTGCAAAATAAACATGAGCTCACATATTAAAACATTAATTCTGCATACTGTTCAGCTTGGATAAATGATTAAAAAATAAGTTTGCAATGGTTTGTCACGGCAATAAAGCAAATTTAATGCCGAGTAGTGTAAGAAGGAACTGCAGTTGCTGGTTTACCATGAAGATAGACACAAAAAGCTGCAGTAACTCAGCGGGTCAGGCAACATCTCTGGAGAAAAGGAGTAGCTGACGTTTCAGATCAGAACCAGACTGAACTTAATTGGAAAACAATTTTCTGCATGTTTTAAGTGTGTTGCTTCTTGCCAAATGACAAACTACAAAAAAAAACAATTTGCTGCTTTCATTCACGTTACTTTCAAAGTCAAATGCGGAATAATCTGCCTTTGAACAGTATTTCTAACATTGCTACATATGCCCATGACACAAAATAAATAAGTCAATTGATAAAAATGTGTTTGATTTCACGGAACTGGAAAATGGTTTTTAGTTATGCAGAAAAGAAATGTAGATGCTGGTTTAAATCGAAGGTAGACACAAAATGCTGGAGTAACTCAGCGGGACAAGCAGCATCTCTGGAGAGAAGGAATGGGTGAAGAAGGGTCTCGACCCGAAACATTTTGGGTCTACCAATGGTTTTTAGTTGATAGTTTGAAGAAGCAAATATTAATTTTTCCTCTGTTCTCGGTGGGTGTGTTTTGTGTACAGGTATTCATGTATGGATAGAAGGTGATGTTGAAATTATCATCATGGCTCATGTCCTTGCTCCAACAGATTCTTTAACAACTAATTGTCCCAGCAGAATTGACTAGGTAGTGCTCAGGCAAACAACTTGGGACCAATTTCCACACTCTTACACAGGAGTACTAAAGCAAATAGAAGCAGAAAATGCTGGAGAAATGTAGCATGTCTGCCTGAAATGCTGATTTATTCCATCATTTTTTTTAAATCTCAGAATTCCAGCATCTGCAATTTTCAAAAAAATCATTTAACACTAAGATGAAGAAGCCAGACTCGTGAAATCAGCTAATTTAATAAAAGTCACTCGTTAAAAGAAGATCTCTGGATTGGGAAGGAGCTGCAGATGCTGGTTTAAACCAAAGATAGATACAAAAAGCTGGAGCAACTCAGCAGGTCAGGCAGCATCTCTGGAGAAAAGGAATAGGTGACAGTTCGGGTCTGAAGAAGGGTCTCAACCCAAAACATCACCTGTTCCATTTTTCCAGAGATGCTGCCCGCTGAGTTACTCCAGCTTTTTGTGTCTACCTGAAATTCTCTGGAGTCTGCGTAGCTCAACTGTGCGCTGCTTTCGGTCACAAAATGGCTCAGCTTACTAATAATAATTTTAAAAATGCACATTAAACTATTATATTAAATACATACCACTTGGTTCTCCATCTTTGTAAAGGTGACATTGAGCATTTGTGTAAGAGTAGCTTTTGCTGTAGTTTGATTGATAAGATTTTTACTGGCAAGGTAAATATTGTAGCATGTTCTAACAGTCTGTAAGATTGTTCCTTCATGGATTTCAATGTAAGATGACGTCACAGCAGTGAGCAACGCCTGAAATAGTGAACAAAAGGTTAATGAGGGATGATGTTTACTCAAACTGTATAAATTCCAATATTCCAATTTAGTTCATTTCCTGATCATTTTCAAACATGTGTAAACCTCACAATGTAGCAACAGTGTAATTAGATATTTTATGGGATCTTGAGCTCTGTAGTTACTCCACCATTTTATCTCTTTAATTTACTAGCGACTTTAGAGATACACCTAGACATGATCCCAACTACGGGTGCTGTAAGAAAATAACTGCAGATGCTGGTACAAATCGAAGGTATTTATTCACAAAATGCTGGAGTAACTCAGCAGGTCAGGCAGCATCTCAGGAGAGAAGGAATGGGCGACGTTTCGGGTCGAGACCCTTCTTCAGACTACGGGTGCCGTCTGTACGGAGTTTGTACGTTCTCCTCGTGACCGTGTGGGTTTTCCCTTGGTGCTCTGGTTTCCTCCAAACACATTCCAAACACATACAGGTTTGTAGGTTAATTTGGTTACGGTAAAAATTGTAATTTGTCCCTCGTCTGTAGGATAAAGCTAGTGCACGGGGATAGCTGGTTGGCAGGGACACGGTGGGCCGAAGGGTCTGTTTCTACGCTGTATCTCTAAACTCAGAATAGTTTGGGGTTCAGTGTGGAGTAGATGGAAGCAATATCTTTCATTACATGACCATAACCGACTCAGGAGTTTAGAATATCAACCAGACCAAAATGAAACTTGGCATGGAGAATTAAAAAGAGCAAAGAATCTTAAAAAACTGAGTTTAAAAATAGTTGAACTGCTTTAGATGGATTATCAAATAGTAACAACAGCAAAAGCAGCTACCCGCACCAAGTTGGAAACACGATGCAATAATTGCTCAGAGGTCATCCTACCACAACCAGAGAGCAGTGCTGAACTACCATCTACCTCTTTCATGACCCTCGGACTTTCCTAGATTGGACTTGGCTGGCTTTACCTTGCACTAAACGTTATTCCCTTATCATGTTTCTATACACTGTAAACAGATCAATTGTAATCATGGATTGTCTTTCTGCTGACTGGTTAGCATGCAACAAAAGTGGTACACGTGACAATGAACAAAACTGAAACTGTTTAAACAATTGAAAAATAATTAGAGTTTATAAGTATTAGATCTTCAACAAGTGCACATGACAGAATCTGTGGATATACATTAATTAAAAAGACAAACATACCTTAATTATCTGCAGTTGCACACCTTCATCCGTTTGAGTTCCTTGAAAACATCCACATATGGTTTCAATGATCCTATCAATTAACCTCTTTCCAGATGAGCTGTCGGGGGCATTACCTGTGATATGTCCATGAGCTAATAGCTTCTGCAACAAACAAAAAAAACACCGGATGAACTGCTTTATAAACAATGCTATCAATAAAGGCACATTTTATCCAGCACGGTGGCGCAGCAGTAGAGCTGCTGCCTCACAGCGCCAGAGACCAGGGTGCGATCCCGACCATGGGTACCGTCTGTGCGGCGTTTATCCTTTCTCCCCGCGACATTTCAAATACGTGCAGGTTTTAGGTTAATTGGCTTCTGGATAAATTGTCCATCGTGTGTAAGATGTGAAAAGTGGGCTAACATACAACTAGTATGCAGGTTGGCGTGGACTCGGTGGGCCAAAGGGTCTGTTTCCACACTGTATCACTGAACTAAACATATCCAAACACATTATATCTGAATAATGGCCAGGGAAAAAAAAATATCAGCAGAAGTGAAACTTTTGCAGCACCCCAAACGTGTACAGATAAAATGTAATATGAAATGCTCAGGTAATATTTTTCTTATTTGAGAAACACATTAACAATCTATGCATTCTTCAGTGTATTCTGGGAACAACCTAATTGCAGTTTGGTAAATGGGTGCCTGTGCCGTGATTTCACAGCTGCTGGCTCCGATGATTCTTCTGTGCATTCATCACACTACATGTGACCTGCTCATTCCAAATCTGATCAGCTTGTGAAGGCGGCCAAGCTACATGCAGGTCGGATTGTTGTCTGGTCTTGCTTGTTAACCTCAATGCACTGACGTGGAGAACAGCATGTGCTCCTCCTTCTCCTTGCACAACAACCCTTTTGCTGCCTTCACTCCAATTAAATGTATTTCTTTACATGAGAGAGAAGAAAAAAATGCTTGAATAGAGTAAGAGAGCAAACATTACAAACACTTTAAAAGATGGAAAATCCAAGTCTGAAAAAAGGCAATGCAATGAATGAATGAAACTTTGAGAAATATTGAGAACAGCAACACGCACTTTGAAAACAGATAAACACCGCAAGCCACGGCAAAATAATTAAGGCAACTGTCAATGAATAAAAGATGCATTTAGAGGTGCATAAATGGTTGATTCAGAATTAGATCAGCTGGGAAGGATTCCAAGTTTTTGCCTCTTGGAGCTGACAGCAAATCTCTCAGAGGTGAAGGGAAAAAAAGGAATAATGCTATAAAAGTGTAAGCTTTTTCCACTGATCCCAAGACTAACACAGATTGAACACCTTTATTCAGAAAATTAAAGGAAATGTTCTTATAGGTATCAACCCACTTTCTAAGTTTTTGTTACATTTTTGAATTTGTCAAATTGATGAGAAGGATAATTTGTAGTGCAGTGTGACAGTGGTTTTCTGTATTCAACTTCAGAATCATGGAGCTGTACAGCATGAAAACAGGCCCTTTGGCCTACCTCGTTCTTGCCGACCAAGTTGTCACATTGGGCTAGTCCCATCGTCCTCAAAACCCCTCCTATCCACACACCTATCTATCTATATCTCTTTTACAAGTCATAATTGTATCCAGTTCTGTAGTTTCTTCTCACAGACATGATAAGTTACAACACTGTTGTGCTTAAGCAAATTGTGTAGGAAAATAACTGCAGATGCTGGTACAAATCAAAGGTATCACAAAATACTGGAGTGACTCAGCAGGTCAGGCAGCATCTAGGAGAGAGGGAATGGGTGACGTTTCGGGTCGAGACCCATCTTCAGATGCTTCTCCAGTCTGAAGAAGGGTCTCAACCCGAAACGTCACCCATTCCCTCTCTCCTAGATGCTGCCTGACCTGCTGCGTTACTCCAGCATTTTGTGATATCTTCGAGTTGTACTTAAGCAACCTCAGTGTAATTGGTTTTATTCATCGTCTGCCATAAGAATGTGGACTGACGAGATACCCGCAGTTTTTTAAATAGTGAACAGGGAAATGTTTTTAGAAAGAAACCAGAAACTAGAAAATCAGGAAGTAATTAAGGCCAGCAAAATAGGAACTTGGGTGTTAGAAACAGTAATTGTGGCTCACATAGTATGTGCATTATTATCTCGGACATTGGGTTAAGTGCACATACCTGCAAGCAGTCCAAAGATGTGCTGATGATACGAGGAGATTTCGATTGACAAGCCAGCTCAAATGGAAGAAAGTACTTATCAGCCTCAATGAAATTTGCTTTAGGCAATGCAGAAACATCTTTGTCTCCAGCTCTAAAGAAAAAGGGACCATTTAAAAAAAGCCAAAAGCGGTTTTCAGAAACAGATCTAGAATATTTGCAAGTGCACCAATATCGTTTATGAATTTCCTGGAAAATTAGAAATAATGCTTTAGTCACTGAAACAAAGCTATTTCATGACAATTCACATAATGACACACTTTGTTATGATACAAGAAATCATACTGCAAAGTTTCATTGTAAATTTGACTGATACAAATGCCAAACAACAAAATTTCACATTCACATCCACAAAATTCACTTCCATAGAATTGGCCACGTTTGATTGTATTAATAAGAGTCTATTTGCTGGCTTATAAAAGCTGGTTACCAACATCTTCATTCTAGGGAACAGCTAACAAATATACATTTCAGCTTTCAGGAACAATAGCAGTATGTCCTACCTTTGTTTTTCTATCTCAATTTTTATTTCTTCTGTTGAGAGAAAGATAAAAGCGAAATGAGTTACCACGTTAAGAAGGTGCAATATGTAATTCAATTATGTGCTGCTTTCAATATAGTCATTAAATTGGTACTATGAAAGTTTCACCACCAAGCACCTTTGCAAAAATAGCAAATGGTCAGAATTGGTTTCAAACTCCACACGTTAAATGCAAATTGTTTTATAAAGTCAATATGCCAATACGTGCATTAAGACCAGCTATCAATACCGCGGTGGTTCTTTACAGAAATATTTCACTTCAATTTAGTGATGATTTTTTTTGATATTTGGTGGAAACATAACAACAAATAAATCATCTATTTGTAGGTTGGCACAGCAGTTGAGTGACTGTCTTACAGCACCAGAGACCTTGACTGTAGGTACTCTCTGTACGGAGCTTGTACTTTCTCCCTGTGACAGTGTGGGTTTTCTGTGGGTACTCCAGTTTCCTCCCACACTCCAAAGATGGACAGGTTTGTAGGTTAAATGGCTTCAGTAAAAATTGAAAATTGTGTGCAGGAGAATGGGGGTTGTTGGGTCGGCGTGGACACGGTGGGTGGAAGGGCCCGTTTCTATGCTGTATCTCTAAACTAAACCATACATAAGCTATCAATGCCACAATGGTTATTTACGAAGATTTCACCAATAAACGCTTCCAGCTCAAAATCAAGCCAGACAACCAAGGGGTGGTTAAAACAAGAGACACTGTAATACTGTTACTAATATCAAAATCTTGTGTTCAAATCCCTTTAAGATCATAAGTTCTCAATTGGATGTATTTACAATGTGGCCGAGTAGTCCAAATCTTGAAGATCGAGAGGCATCCAACAGTTGTGGGCCACTTAGAAATAGGAATGCGTTTCTGCTAAGAAACCAATTCAAAATGATAGTAAACAGCAATAATTTTACAGAGGCCATATGTCTCAAATTGAGCAAATCAATTTTCTTTGTGACTAAGTGTGGAGAGAAAGTAGGGTGACTTAATTCATGGAACATTCGTACCAGAACAGATGAAATGAGCCAGTCTTTTCTGCTGGGACACATATGAACCTGGCTGTGACAGCATCTCAACAGATCAAGATAAGATGCGCTGCAGTTAAGGACTCATATGTTCAGATTTACAAGTCGTGAGCATCATTCTTGCTATTCGCTATCATTTTGAATTTGTTTTTTTATCAGAATCACATTCCTATTTCTAAAGTATCACATTTCTAAGTGGCCCACAGCTGTCAGGTCTGTACAAGGTTCTCGACCCGAAATGTCACCTATCTCTCTCTCTCTCTCTCTCTCTCTCTCTCTCTCTCTCTCTCTCTCTCTCGATTCTGCCTGTCCCGCTGAGTTACTCCAGCTTTTTGTGTCTATCTTCGGTTTAAACCAGCATCTGCAGTTCCTTCCTTCACAGCTGTAGGATGCCTGCTGATCTTCCAGATTTGTACTACTAGGGTACATTGTAAATACATCCTAGTGTAAGTTGTGATCTTTAGGAAATTTAAACTCACAATTTTGAGATTAGTAACAGTATTAGTGTCTCTTGTTACAACCACCCCTTGGCTTCTGGCTTGATTTTGAGCTGGGTACGTTTATACACAAAGAAGACACTATTCATACTGAAAATCAAAAGAAACACAAAATGTTGGAAATCCCTGCATTAAGGGGCATCTAAGAGAAGAAAAGATCGAGGTTTCTGGATAATGTGTATCACCGAAGGTTCAGGTGAGGCAACAATTAAATATTTTACAAGAAAGTCAAAGAACAATGCAGTATTCACAAGAATGATACTCAAAGTGCACAATTTAGACTGCTAAGAAGAATATGCAATAAATTAATGGGTCAAAGAGATAGAAAACTTGGCTTTGATCACATGCTGGAATATATAACAGTAAATTAACCAAGGGTTAAAACTACATTTTCATGAATCTTGATATTTGAGGACAGAAGCGACAGAAAAATGCAGCATCACGATTGGTTTGCCCTTTTCTGAGGAATAGATTACATGGTTTTACTGCAGTTCTGAACAGTGCAAGTTCCGATTCCATTAATGTGGGCCAATGGCTGTTGCCAAGGCAGCAACCACATGGTCTGAATAGGGCAAAGACCTGGCCCAATGCCAAAGAGGTCACAGACTCAGTGGACACGTGGTAAACATACACATCACATAGCTCCCCACACAGACACGCTCCCACAATTTTGCACGTATCCTTTCACTTGGTTCACTGTTCCCGCATCAGTCTCCCTGGCCTCTGTTTTCATCTCCAAACTGCCTCCCTTAGTCTTCCTCTCATCTCAGATATCTCCCTCCTCACTCAACGTTTTCCCTTTATGCCCCCTACCTCCTCTTAAATTTAAGGAGAAGCAAAAAGCAAAAGGGTGACATCACCCCATCAGTGAAGAATGATCTTGTCTCAAAAGTACAGGAAGCAGAATCAGCACAGGTGAAGATCAGAGGAAGCAAAGACCAAGACCGTTGGTAGACACAAAATGCTGAAGTAACTCAGCGGGTCAGGCAGCATCTCTGGAGAAAAAGGAAAGGTGGCGTTTCGGGTCAGGACCCTTCTTCTGACTGAAAGTATCGGGAACTGGAGGTAAGGAATGGCCAGAACAAAGAAGACTCACAACAGGCGCCTGATCTTACCTCCAGTTCCCTCCCCTATACTTTCAATCTTAAGAAGAGTCCCAACCCAGAAATGCTGCCTGACCTGCTGAGTATCTATCTTCGGTATATACCAGCATCTGCAGTTCCTTTCGACATCAAGACTGATGGATGGGGTTTGTCATTTGCACCCCAATAATAGCTACACTGTTGGAAAGTATAAATCCAAGAAATATATATAGAGCTTACAAGAAATATTGTGAAAGATTCTAATCATCAAAAAAATCATGGGAGAAAAGTTTAAGATAAAAGTATAGCCAAAACCAGATCATAAAATCACTGAAACTTGAGATGTGGTAACAAAGCTTCATGAATGTAATATAATTGGGTTTGTGGCACTTTATGCAGGTGGGGTCATCAGTAACAAACAGTATCTTATTGTTTCTCTGGAGTGAATACAAACTGAAATTACATAGTATATTCCTTGTACATAGAAAAATCATTTAACTGCAAATTTAAGGAGGAATATAAACTCAAATGCATACGGCAGCGGCTGACTAGCAGTCTGTCCGTCTTTTTTTTGTTGTGTGTCGGTGTTGGGATGGTTTTTATATATATTTTTTTGGTTGTGTATGTGTGGGAGGGGGTGGTGGTGTGGGTGGGTGGGGGTGGGTGTGGGAACTTTTCTCTTCCTCACGGCGCGGGGTGCGGCTCGGCTGCGGGGCCTAACATCGCCCGCTGCGGCTCGGCCGCTGGACTTTACATCCCGGTGCGGCTTGGCCGCTGGACTTTACATCCCGGTGTGGCTTGGCCGCTGGACTTTACATCCCGGTGCGGCTTGGCCGCTGGACTTTACATCCCGGTGCGGCTTGGCCGCTGGACTTTACATCCCGGTGCGGCTTGGCCGCTGGACTTTACATCCCGGTGCGGCTCGGCCGCTGGACTTAACAGTGCCCGGTGCAGCTCGGCTGCGGGGCTTTTCATCGCTGGTGCGGCTCGGCTGCGGGGCTTAACATCGCCCGGTGCAGCTCGGCTGCGGGGCTTAACATCGCCCGGTGCAGCTCGACTGCGGGGCTTTTCATCGCTGGTGCGGCTCGACTGCGGACTTGACATCGCCCGGTGCGGCTCGACCACCAGACTTAGCTGCGCAAGGCTTGGTCGCGGGCCTTTCATCGCCCGGTTCGGCCGCGGGACGTTTCAGCGCCCGGTGCGGGGACTGTGCGGGTCGGTCGGGGACGAGCTGTCTGTCCGTGGGCGTGGGGAAGAGAGTGGAAGTTTTGTTGCCTCCATCACAGTGAGGGGGTGTTTGGAGTCACTGTGATGGACGTTTGTGTTGGGGTTATGTGTCTTGTGTTCTTTTTTTTTCTATGACTGCTATGTAGTTTCGTTCGGTACTTCGGTACCGAACGACAAATAAAGCTCTGTTAAACATTGAAAGAGGAGGTGGAACATGACCTATAGGGCTCAGGAAAACATTATCATCACATTACTGTATGTTGGTGGAATCTGGACTTACAGACAAGCGTAAGCACCACATCGATTCAGCATGATTAAAAATGACTTAAGAAGTTGGAAACCATTGGCATGCAGGTGTACATCAAATTACTCCCACTCAAACCAAGAAGCTTTATTTTAATAGCTAATTGTGGAAATGATACAACAGGAAAACTAAGACAACATTGTTTGCAATGAATTAAACTCAAGTAGTTAAACTCATGACAGGTTAAAAAATCTCCAGTGAAGAATGATGCTGAGGCAATAGTTCGGCTAATTGCTGCTGGTTTTTCTGGAGGAGGTGGGAATAATGAGTCTTCAATATCCTATTACAGACAGCACCATTTATATGATACATTCACTCCATGTCTCCACTTTATCATAGGTATTACTTTTGTTCTCTCCACAATGCCGCATCGCTGCAACTTTAAACATCTGTGATTTCTAACTTTTCCTACTTCCGATGAAAGATCTCAATCCTGAAATGTTTACTGTTTTTTTTCTTCACAGATGCTGCCTGACCTGCTGAGCATTTCCAACATTTTATACTTTGTCTGATTCGCAATTTTATTTTTGAATACAATTTGACTGTTCCACTCGCTAACAAGACTGGATACCTTCCATGTAGTTAAATGATCACCAGGATATCTCACCAATATTTTTTTTGCGTGACAGATCAGTTTAGAGCTGTCACAAACCAAAAAATCTAAATTCCTAGAGAAACCACAATGAGACAATTGCTCTGATTTTGTAGTAATATTTTCAACAAAAAAAAGGATAACCCATTCAAAAAAGGAGAATTATGGCATATCTATTTCTGAGACTGGGAAGATGGACCAATGAGCTACAGCCACAAGTATCAGTAATGGAAAATTTCAACCTGGAATTAACAAAGCAGGTGTTAATTACCATGAAACTACCAAAGGGTAATAAAACACGATTACATTTGCCAACACCCTTCTAGGAAGTACACTGTCAATCTATGTGACTAGCGGGCCCATTAACGTAGTTGAATCCTCCTGAGATTGGAGACAATGAGAAATGGACACAAGATTCAAGATTCAAGATAGCTTTATTTGTCATCCAATATTGGATGAAATTCAGTCACCCACAGTCCAACAATAAAAGCGTCAGCATTGACATAAACATCATCATCCCCGAAACATAAACAAAGGCTTCAACTCCAAAAGATAGATGGGAGTCTTAACTAGCAATCAGTGAGGATTCTAAACTTGCAAGTCAAATTCTAACAGGGTCTCATACAAATAATTGATCAACTTTTGCCATGCACAAAATGGTAAAATCTGCATTTGAGTGCAATGTATCAAATCCCATCTCGCAAAGACTGAAAATAAATGTTTGCTTCAAATCTGAATGGTTGTGTCGCAGCCTGGCTTGGCAACTCAAAGGCCCAGGAATGAAAGAGATACTAACCTCCCCATAGTCAGATATCTACAGAAAGTGCAGCCTCAAAAGACAGCTAATATCAAAGAGCCACACCATGCTCTAACTTCACTCCTGCCAACAGGAGTCTTAAAACTATCACTAATTCAAGGTATCACAAAATGCTGGAGTAACTCAGCAGGTCAGGCAGCATCTCTGGAGAGAAGAAATTGTGTGACGTTTCAGGTCGGGGGGGGGGGGGGGCAAAGAAAGGGTTATAGGTGGAGACAGGAAGACAGTGAGAAGGGGGAATAAAACTGGGAAGGGGGAGAGGAAGGGAGGGACAGAGGAGCTATCTAAAGTTAGAGAAGTCAATGTTTTATCACCGCTGGGCTTCAAGAACAGTTTCTCCCCAACAACGATCAGACTATTGAACACAAGTCAGAGTAATGCAGCATGGAACCAGACCCCATGGCCCAACATGCTTATGTTAATCAACATGCCCCATCTATACTTGTCCCATCTGCCTACATTTGACCCATATTATCCCTCTAAACCTATCCTATCCATGTACCTATCCAAATGTTTTTCAAACGCTTTGATACGACACAACACCAACTTCAACTACAGACTGGCTTTGGTTGCACCCAGTACTCATGTGTTTTTTGTTTTAATTTTGCACTAGTATCGGTTATTAATTATTGAAAGGGAAAGGTTCTGACACGAAACGTCACCTATTCCTTTTGTTTGGTATTGTCCAGATACTTTTTGGTATAAACCAGCAGCTGATGTTAGTTCCTTCCTACACATTAATCATTATATATTTGTTTTTTTATATAAAATCAATGTGCGTTGTATTTACAGGCCTGTTGTGTTGTTACACGTAGCAATGTGGATGTTTTTAAGGCAAAGATAGATTGTTGATTAGTACAGGTGTCAGAGGCTATGGGGAGAAGGTAGGGGAATGGGGTTAGGTGGGAGAGATGGATCAGCCATGATTGAATGACAGAGGAGACTTAATGGGCCGAATGGCCTAATTCTACTACTGTAACATTATGACTAATGTTACTTCCTTTCAATAATGCAAAAAATCTACCTTGCTTAGGAAGGTTTAGTTTAGTTTATTATTGTCATGTGTACCAAGGTACAGTGAAAAGCTTTTGTTTCCTGCGAAGCAGTAAGTGGAAAGACAATACATGATTACAATCGAACCATACACAGTGTATATAGACAGGATAAAGGGAATAACGTGACTAACATTAGGTGCAAGATAAAGTCCAGTAAAGTCTGATCAAAGATAGTCCGAGAGGGAAGATAGAGACAAGGTAGATTTGAATTATTGAAAGGGAAGTAACATTAGTCATAATGTTACAGCAGTAGAATTAGGCCATTCGGCCCAACAAGTCTACTCCGAGACACGTTAGAGGCAGGAAACATGTTCCCAATGTTGGGGGAGTACAGAGCCAGGGGCCACAGTTTAAGAATAAGGGGTAGGCCATTTAGAATGGAGATTAGGAAAAACATTTTCAGTCAGAGAGTTGTAAATCTGTGGAATTCTCTGCCTCAGAAGGCAGTGGAGGCCAATTCTCTGAATGCATTCAAGAGAGAGCTAGATAGAGCTCTTAAGGATAGCGGAGTCAGGGGGTATGGGGAGAAGGCAGGAATGGGGTACTGATTGAGAATGATCAGCCATGATCACATTGAATGGCGGTGCTGGCTCAAAGGGCAGAATAGTCTGCTCCTGCACCTATTGTCTATAGTCTCATATGAGGTAGATAGTAGCTCAGGACCACTCTCTGGTTGTGTTCGGACGGTTCAGTTGCCTGTCTTTGTGCCTTTGTGCCACAGGAGGTCAATTTCCCTCCTGTGATAAATAAAGTTCTATCGTATCGTATCGTATGACAACTGGGAAGGAACTGTCCCTGAATCTGGAAGTGTGTCTGTACCTTTTGCCCCAAGGCAGGCAATTGCCAGATTGTTCTACTGTCGATGCATATGACAATTAAAACATTGTAGTAGGCAACAAAAATGCTGGAGTAACTCAGCGGCATCTCTGGAGGGAAGGAATGGGTGACGTTTCGGGTCGAGAACCTTCGTCAGAGTGAGAGAGAGTCAGTCACACGCTGCTGGCGTGGAAGCGGAAGGGGAATGGGGACTGACAGCAGCGAGAGGGGGGGGAAGGTGGAGGAGGCTCCACGGTTTATCACCACCGCTCCTGCAGCCGCCGGGCCGCTGCCACAGGCAGGACATGGACGGCAGCGTGGTGTGGGGGTTGTGTGGACACCTGTCATAGGCAATGTTACCTGGGCGGACACCCACCCTCCCTCCCTCCCTCCCCGGCCACTCACCCAGCGCCACCTGGCAGGCTTTGCGGAGCTGCGAGTGCTGGGCTTTCCTCACGTCCTTGTCGGCGAGGATTTTCTCGAGGGCGCGGGTCAGAAACATGTTTTTCGTCCGGCTGTCCTGGCGCATGGTGTGGTGGCGTCGAAGGAGAACGGGGAAGGGGGGGGGGGATGGTGTAAGAGGGCGGCGACGGAGTCCTCCTAGTTCTCAGGCGCCGCCATGTTGGCGGGTGAGCACGTGACGCGGCGGGCCCGACCGCCCGTCACACGTGACCCCATTCCCGACCTGCCCCCTTCCCACGTGATCCCCTCCGCCCCGGCCGCCGTCTCCTCAGTGACCCGCCCCCTCACCCGCCACGTGATCCTCTCTGCCCAGGCCGCCGTCTCCTCAGTGACCCGCCCCCCCCCCCCCCACCACGTGATCCTCTCCGCCCCAGGCCGCCGTCTTCTCAGTGACCCGCCACGTGATCCTCTCCGCCCTTGGCAGCCGTCTTCTCAGTGACCCGCCACCTGCCACGTGACCCTCCCCGGCCGCCCCCCCCCCTCACGTGACCCAGCAGGCGCCCCTGTTGGAGAGTTCTGCTCTCACTGTCCTGTCAGACAGAGAGAGGTCAAGAGTGTTTTATTGTCATCTGTCCCCAAACCTCAAGAATGACATTACTGTAGAAACAACGACCTGAAGATGGAATGTAATAAAAAGGAACTGCAGAGATGCTGGTTTATATCAAAGGTAGACATAAAGAGTGCTGGAGCAACTCAATGGGTCAGGCAGCATCTCTGTTGAACATGGATAGAAGACTAAATGTAGACAGAAACTGCTGGAGTAACTCAATGGGCCTCGCTTGCAGCTGCAGCACAAAAGTGCTGTAAATACTGTACCCAATTGACAACACAACAAACAAACAAAAATAAAAAGGACACAAAGTTCTGGAGTAGCTCAGCGGGTCAGGCAGCAACTCTGGAGAACATGATCGATGACGTTTCGGGTCGAAACCCTACCTCAGGCGCTGGATTACACGAAAGGACACAAAGTGCTGGAGTAACTAAGTGGGTCAAGCAGCATCCCTGGAGAACATGGATAGGTGACAAAAAGTACACACAAAGTGCTGGAGTAACTCAGTGGGTCAGGCTGCATCCCTGGAGAAAATGGATAGGTGACATTTTGGGACGAGATCCTTCTTCAGATGCTGGTTTACACAAAAGGAGCTCATTGTGCTGGAGTAACTCAGCAGGTCTCACAGGCAGCAGCAGCACAATACTGTAAATACTGTAGTCAATAGATAAATACTGTAAATACTGTACTCAATAGATAAACACAACAAACAAACAAAACTAGAAAGGAGCCAAAGTGCTTCTTCAAACAGTATCGCAGGAGAACAAGGATAGGTGATGTTTTGGGTCGAAACCCTTCTACAGACGCTGGTTTAAACAAAAGGACACAAATTGCTGGAGTAACTCAGTGGTTCAGGCAGCATCTCTGGAGAACATGGATAGATGACGTTTTGGGGTCAGGAACCTTCATCACAAAAAAAGGACAAACAAAAATAGAAGTTCCATAAACAAAAGCCCCAATATCATATCATCATCATATCATATATATACAGCCGGAAACAGGCCTTTTCGGCCCACCAAGTCCGTGCCGCCCAGCGATCCCCGTACATTAACACTATCCTACACCCACTAGGGACAATTTTTACATTTACCCAGCCAATTAACCTACATACCTGTACGTCTTTGGAGTGTGGGAGGAAACCGAAGATCTCGGAGAAAACCCACGCAGGTCACGGGGAGAACGTACAAACTCCTTACAGTGCAGCACCCGTAGTCAGGATCGAACCTGAGTCTCCGGCGCTGCATTCGCTGTAAAGCAGCAACTCTACCGCTGCGCTACCGTGCCGCCCAAAGCCATTAGTACAACCCAGGCAGATTATAGTTCACAGTTTAGTTGGAGTTCGTAACGTTCAATTGCCCGATGGTTCACAAGTTCACAAGTTATAGGAGTAGAATTAGGCCATTTGGCCCATTGAGTCTCCTCTACCATTCAATCATGGCTGATCTCTGCCTGGTTGTTGGGAAGAAGTTGTTCCTGAACCTTGAGGTCACTGTTTTTAAGACTCCTGTCCTTTCTTCCTGATGGCAGGAGTGAAATGAGAGCATGGTCTGGGTGGTGTGAGTCCTTCATGATGCTGGCTGCCTTTACTCCATAAAAATGGAGTACCTCACACATGTCTGGGTTAAATTCTAATTGCCATTGCCCCACCATTCTTTATAACTGATCTAAGTTCTTCTGCATCCTTTCACAAACTTGTTTGCTACCTACTACTCCATTAATGTTTGTGTCATCAGCAATCCTCCCACATTCTCCTCCATCTATGGCAGGCAACAGTGGTCCTGGCACTGACCCTGAAGTGTATAAGTGGCCACATCATTCCAGTCAGAAAAACACCAAACGACCCCTCCCTCTTTGTCCTTTTTACCACCGTGTTGGGTTCCATTTCAAAAGATCACGTGAAAGGAGCTGAATTAGGCCATTCGGCCCATCAAGTCTACACCATTCAATCATGGCTGATCTATCTCTCCCTCCTAACCCCATTCTCCTGCCTTCTCCCCATAATCCCTGACACCCGAACAAATCAAGAATCTATCTATCTCTGCCTTAAAAATATCCTTTGACTTGGCCTCCACAGCCTGTTTTAGTCCTATTTTAACAAAGCATTCTTTTAAAGAAACTAGCTTCACTTCTTATTCATGATATGGTTGAGAAGAAAGTTTGAATTTATTCAGCTTCTTTGTAAATCTTCCAGACGAACAACCACGACCATAGTGGCCATTGTCATATTTGTCCATCTTAAAGACTGGAGTGGGTCAAGCAGCATCAACTAGTTGTTTTTTTGCAAGCCATGTTCTCCAGCATTTTGTGTCTAACCTCAATGCCTTTGTCCATTTCTACACAAGTACTTTATACAGGAGTGAATTATATCCCTTCATGAATATTGAAAACAGATATAACACGATCCTGAGTAAAACTGACTCAATTGATGCAGAACAGCATCAGTCGAAGAACTTGGTGCAAATAGTTTGGTTCTGAGAATATATTTAATATGCCACTAGAAGATAATTTTAATGCAAAAAAAGATGCTTCAATTGGGTGTTGTTTCTTGATGAACAAGTCTTACAGACTATAGGGGGCGGCACAGTGGTGCAGCGGTAGAGTTGCTGCCTTACAGTTTCAGGAACCCAGGTTCAATCCTGACTGTGGGTGCTGTCTGTACATAGTTTGTATTTTCTGCCTGTGACCATGTGGGTTTTCTCCAGGTGCTCTGGTTTCCTCCCCTACTCCAAAGACATACAGGATTGCAGGTTAATTGGCTATGGTAAAATTATAAATTGTCCCTAGTGTGTGTAGGCTAGTGCTTGTGTATGGGGTGATTACTAGTTGGTGCGGGCGATGTTTCAGGTCGAGACCCTTCTTCAGACTCTCGACCCAAAACGTCGCCCATTCCTTCTCTCCTGAGATGCTGCCTGACCTGCTGAGTTACTCCAGCATTTTGTGAATAAATACCTTTGACTTGTACCAGCATCTGCAGTTATTTTCTTACACTAGTTGGGTCGGACTCGGTGTTTCAGCGCTGTATCTCTAAAGTCTAAAAGTCTAACAGTCAAAATCTTGGTAAAAACAAGGAATTGTAGATGCGGGTCTGGCAGCATCTCTGGAGAACGTTGGTAGGTGACCTTTTTGGGTCGGGACCGTTCAAGAATGAAGTCAATAGACAATAGACAATAGGTGCAGGAGGAGGCCATTCGGCCCTTCGAGCCAGCACCACCATTCAATGTGATTATGGCTGATCATTCTCAATCAGTACCCTGTTCCTGCCTTCTCCCCATACCCCCTGACTCCGCTATCCTTAAGAGCTCTATCCAGCTCTCTCTTGAATGCACCACTCTCTTGAAGTGGTGAAGGAAATATCATAATTTCCCTATTTTCTCTCCACGTCAAATTATAATAATAATAATAATATTCATTTATTGTCATTGCAACGAGTACAACGAAATTAAAAAATAGCCAATCCTGACGGTGCGTAAAAACATATATGCAATAAATGCAAAAAACAAATAAATACAATTATATTAAGTACAAACGTTTTAACAGTGTTGCCTAGTGCAGAAAGTAGTGTTCAGTTCTCGTATGGCCCTCGGGTAAAAACTGTTCTTAAGTCTGTTTGTTCGGGATTTAATCGACCTGAAATGTCGGCCAGAGGGCAGATGAACAAACAGACGGTGGCCGGGGTGGGATGGATCTTTTATTATTTTGCCTGCTCTACTGAGGCAGCGTAGGCTGAACAGGTGCTCCAGGGAGGGCAGTGAGCAGCCGATGATCTTCTGGGCCGTCGTGATGACCCTCTGAAGGGCCTTCCTGTCCTTTTCTGAGCAGCTGGCATACCATGTGGTTATACAGTATGCCAGCACACTCTCGATGGAGCAGCGATAGAAGGACATCATGAGCTTCTCCTGCAGGTTGGTCTTCCAAAGGATCCTCAGGAAGTGGAGTCTCTGCTGTGCCTTCTTCACTGTGGTGATGGTGTTGGTAGACCAGGTAAGATCCTCTGCGATGTGCATACCCAGGAACCTGAAAGCGGGTACCCTTTCCACACAGACCCCATTGATGTAGAGTGGGTCGTGTTCTGCACTGGTTTTCCTGAAGTCTATTATAAGTTCCTTTGTTTTGGAGGAGTTCAGGACAAGATTGTTCACTGAACACCATGCTGCCAGCCTTTGGATTTCATCCCTGTAGGCTGTTTCATCTCCTCCTGAGATGAGTTCAACCACAGTCGTGTCATCCGCGAACTTGATGATGGTGTTGGTGGGATGGGAGGGGGCGCAGTCGTGAGTGTAGAGGGAGTAAAGGATGTGGCTCAACACACAGCCCTGTGGTGAGCCGGTGCTCAGTGTAATGGTGGAGGAGAGGTGAGGGCCTATTTTGACGGTCTGGGGGCGGTTGGTCAGGAAGTCCTTGATCCATTGGCAGATGGTTTGGGAAAATCCAAGGTCAGAAAGTTTGGTGACCAGTCTGCTCGGGATGACCGTGTTAAAGGCAGAGCTGAAGTCGAGGAAGAGCATCCTCACATAGCTCCCCTGGTGTTCAAGGTGGGTCAGTGCAGTGTGAAGAGCAGTGTCGATGGCATCCCCTGTAGACCTATTTGCTCTGTCGGCAAACTGGTATGGGTCGAAGGTGGGTGGGAGGCTGGCTTTGATGTGCTGCAGGACCAGTCTCTCGAAGCACTTTGTGATGACCGGTGTGAGTGCTACCGGACGGTAGTCGTTAAGGCCGCTGATGACAGACTTTTTCGGCAGTGGGATGATTGTGGCGGACTTCAGGCAGGGAGGGATGGTGGATTTTAAAAGGGACAGGTTGAAGATTTTTGTGAAGACCTCAGATAATTGGTCTGCACATTCCCTCAGCACTCTGCCCGTCACACCATCGGGGCCTGCAGCTTTCCTGGGATTCACTGCTCTGAGCACGTGCTTAACATCATACTCCTGCACAGTGAAGGTGTTGCTGTCAGGTGCTGGAGAGGGTGTTATGTCTGCCACTGCAGCTTTCACCTCGAAACGAGCAAAGAAACAGTTAAGTTCCTCTGCCAGCGAGGCGTAGCCGTCGGCAGTCGTGCGGTTGCTGGTCTTGTAGTTGGTGATGTGCTGGATGCCTTGCCATACCCGCCGTGGGTCATTGTTGGTAAAGTGGTCCTCAATCTTCCTCTTGTAGGACTCATTCTCAAGTAATCTTATTATGACGAAGATAGACACAAAATGCTGGAGTAACTCAGCGGGACAGGCAGCATCTCTGGAGAGAAGGAATTGGTGACGTTTCGGGTCGGGAAGAATATTATATTCTTCAGTCATCTTATATGAGAAATCTACCAGAGTTCTGAAATTGAAGTTATTCAGTAGATTGACATTCTCAAGTACGTGCTCCAAAACACAAGGTTAATATCACAAAAGAACCCTGGTTTTAAATCCTCATTCAGTCTGAAGAAGAATTTCAACCCAAAACATCGTACTCCAGAGATGCCGCCTGACCCGCTGAGTTACTCCAGCACTTTGTGTCTGCTCCTCTGAGTAAGGTAATCTTCTCACTACAGAAGGAAAGAATATCCAGTTTGCCTTTATTTATTTACGACTGGATAAAATCTCCAGCTAAAGTTGCACATCGGTGGGAGTTTACCGTGAGCCTTGAGAAAAGATCAATGTTGCACCACCTGAGGGCAGTGTAACAGAGTGAATGACAAAGTGCTGACTGCACATTTTAATTCCTTTTAAAAATACTTTTATAAATTAATACACCATGTATTTTAAATGACTCATTCAAAACAACAGCAGGGGCAAGAAAGATGTTTGGGTTGTCTTTATTTCTTCGTCATGTTGCTGTTTTGACTGCCATCCAATGCATTTTAATTGTTTGTAAAGGAAAGTTAGAATGTCTGAAGAAGGGTCTCGACCTGAAACGTCACCTAATCATTCTCTCCAGAGATGCTACCCGACCTGCTGAGTTACTCCTGCGTTTCATGTCCATCTTCGGTGTTAACCAGCGTCTGCAGTTCCTTCCGACACAAGTTGGAATGAATTCTTACTGTATCTTAACCGCAATAAACATCCAGTAACGTTAATGAAGGAAACTTTAATGATCGAGCACCTTGTGGAGTTATTTGTGACACAGGCCTTCTCAATGTGCGACGTGATGGAAACTCTGACCAACTTATCTTCACTCTGAAGCACATCGCTCCTCATGTTTGAAGGCTGCACTAGCAAGCTGCTGAAGAAGGCAGATGCCTAGCCAATCTTGTTACTTTTTGGTGACCTTTTGAGCCCAGCTGCACAACCCACATCATGACTTCCTTTGTTTGTGAAGCTGCCATTTGCCGTGACACAATTGACTGTGACTAACAAAATCCTTGCTAAAGTTGTGCTTCACAAGCTCCTCGGTTCTAGGAGCAGAATTAGGCCATTTGGCACATCAAGTCTACTCCGCCATTCAATCATGTCTGATCTATCTTTCCCTCTCAACCCCATTCTCCTGCCTTCTACTGCCCCGATTTTCTTTAGCTTTGCCAGCAGTTCCACGGTTGAATTGCCAGTGCAGCTCGGTGAAATGCTGACTTGTTCCTCACTCCCACACAATTGCAGAAGTCTTAATTGTAGGGGACAAGCGACTACCAGTAAATTTCCTCTGTGCACTCCACCCTACATAGAATCCAACTATGCAGTAAAAACGTGCTGGAGCTCTCCAAAATTTGCACTGGGTAGACTCCCCTTTCATATTTATTTTATAAGTTCATAGGTGCATAAGTCAGAGAAGAAGAATTAGACCATTCGGCCCATCGAGTCTACTCCAACACGCAATCACAGCTGATCAATCTTTTCCTCTCAACCCCATCCTCCTGCCTTCTCCCCTCAATCCCAGACACCCGTACTAATCGCAAATCTGACAGACTCCGCCTTTAAAATATCCATCGACTTGGATAGACATAAAATGCTAGAGTAACTCAGCGGGACGGGGCAGTATCTCTGGAGAGATGGAATGGGTGATGTTTCAGGTCGAGAATCTTCGTCAGACTTAGAGTCAGCAGAGAGGGTGTTGCAGAGATAAGGAAGTGTAAGAGATCAAAAGAGATGCAGTTCAAGGAAAATTGAATTGTCCATTGACTTGGACTCCGCAGCCACCTGTGGCAATGAATTCCACAGATTCACCATGCTCTGACCTTGTCCAGCGTTGACGTACAATAGACAATAGACAATAGACAATAGGTGCAGGAGTAGGCCATTCAGCCCTTCGAGCCAGCACCGCCATTCAATGCGATCATGGCTGATCACTCTCAATCAGTACCCCGTTCCTGCCTTCTCCCCATACCCCTCACTCCGCTATCCTTAAGAGCTCTATCCAGCTCTCTCTTGAAAGCATCCAACGAACTGGCCTCCACTGCCTTCTGAGGCAGAGAATTCCACACCTTCACCACTCTCTGACTGAAAAAGTTCTTCCTCATCTCCGTTCTAAATGGCCTACCCCTTATTCTTAAACTGTGGCCCCTTGTTCTGGACTCCCCCAACATTGGGAACATGTTTCCTGCCTCTAATGTGTCCAATCCCCTAATTATCTTATATGTTTCAATAAGATCCCCCCTCATCCTTCTAAATTCCAGTGTATACAAGCCTAATTGCTCCAGCCTTTCAACATACGACAGTCCCGCCATTCCAGGAATTAACCTAGTGAACCTACGCTGCACGCCCTCAATAGCAAGAATATCCTTCCTCAAATTTGGAGACCAAAACTGCACACAGTACTCCAGGTGCGGTCTCACCAGGGCCCGGTACAACTGTAGAAGGACCTCTTTGCTCCTTTGACGTACGATGGATTTCTCATGGCTTTTGTTTTGGATAAAGTCTCTGTGAAATCACTCCTCATTTTTGAGGTCCCTGTGATCACCCAGAAGAGAGTGATGTCCCAAACTGAACCTTTGTGAATGGGGGCATGCAGATCAAATCCTGCCTTGATTGGTGTGATGTGCACAGGGCGCACCTGGCCAGTTGTTGCTCAGCTTGCAAAATATCAAAATATCTGTATGGTACATAAATAAATCAGACTCAGTTTCATGATCTCGTTTTCTATGCTCATGATGACTTCACCATATTTCTTTGACCTTTGTTGTGGTCTTTATTTCCAGCTGTGCCTCTGATATGCCATTCTGATTTGTCACTTAGCTGCTGGGCATGTTTCAAACGTTTCAGCACGAGGTTTTAAGAAGCAATACTGTCCAAAGTGAATGGGGTTATTGTAGGCATTTAAGCCTCCCTGCTCGGATGAAGGCTCTATTTTGGGAACAAATTGATGCATGACTTGGTTCTTTTGATCCCAAACATCAGTTTAGTTTAGTTTGATTTAGAAATACAGTGAAGAAAGAGGCCCTTCGGCCCACCGAGTCCACGCCGACCAGCGATCCCTGCACACTACCACTACCACACACATACTAGGGACAATTTACAATTATACCAAGTCAATTGACCAACAAATCTGTATGTCTTTAGAGTGTGGGAGGAAACCGGAGCACACGGAGAAAACCTTGCAGGTCACGGGGAGAACGTACAAACTCCGCACAGAGAGCACCCGTAGTCGGGATCGAATCCGGGTCTCTGGTGCTGTGGGGCAGCAACTCTACAGCTGCGCCACCTTGACTCCCCAACTAAGAAGCAAATAACATTTACCAAGTGCAATAGTTTACCTTCTCTCCTTTACTCCTTCAAGTTTTTGCTATCATTTTGTACAAAGGTATTAAAAATATTGCCGTATTAAAAATGATCCTACTGTGGAAAGTATTGCGATTAAATATGTGGACACAATGCTGGAATCTTGAGCCAAACACAAAGTACCGGTCAGGCAGCATCTGTGGAGGACATAGAAGGTGATGCTTAAATAGACAATAGACAATAGGTGCAGGAGGAGGCCATTCGGCCCTTCGAGCCAGCACCACCATTCAATGTGATCATGGCTGATCATTCTCAATCAGTACCCCGTTCCTGCCTTCTCCCCATACCCCCTGACTCCGCTATCCTTATAAATCTAAATAAATAAATATGAACTTCAAATAAGAGACTGATGAAAAATTGCATCTTCAGCACTGATGTTTGAATCATACTGTTTACGATTTTAGTGATTGTTTAAAACATTGGTTGCTATTTTTACAGTCACTAAATGTTTTTCCACTGAATCTGCCTTTTTATTTACTCTGCAAACATGAGTAACGCTTGCACCTGGCACAGATGTTACGATGAGGCTATATGCGTAATCCCAATAAAGCAGGAGTGTTTAATTAACATCTCTGCCATAATACACTACATCTCAGTCCTTTTGTGGTATGAATGTTTTTTCCGCAACCTGTTTCTAAAATGGGAGACAGCAGTAACCCAGAGGAAATTCTTTCCCCTTTTCCAATTCGGCACTTGTATTAATTACGCGACTTGAGATCACAGAATCACAGAAATAACAACTCAGAGGAGACAACTGAGCTCCGACTGTGCTAACTATTAAACTACAACTAGAAGGCTTAAGAGGTCCAGCGTGTCCCCAACAACACTCACCAACCGACAGATGTGCCGTAGAAAGCATTTTATCGGGATGCATCACATTATTGTTTGGGAACAGCTCCATCCAAGACCGCAAGATATTGCAGAGAAATGTGGACGCAGCCCAGACCATCACACACACCAACCTCCCTTCCATTGACTCGGCAAGGCCAGCAGCATAATCAAGGATGAGTCTCACCCCGGTCACTCCCTCTTCCCTCTCCCATCAGGCAAGAGGTACAGAAGCGTGTAAACGCACACCTCCAGATACAGAGACAGTTTCTTCCCAGCTGTTCCCAGGCAACTGAACCATCCTATCAAATACGAGAGAGCGTTTTTGAACTACTATCTACCTCATTGGAAAACCTCGGACGATCTTTAATTGGACTTTACTGCACTAAACATTAATCCCTTTATCATGTTTCCGTACACTGTGGACAGCTCGATTGTAATCATGTTTGGTCTTTCCGCTGACTGGATAGCACGCAGCTAAAGCTTTTCACTGTACCTCGGTACACGTGACAATAAACTAAACTAAAATAAAGTAAAGTAAACAAAACTAAACCAAGCTAAACTAAACAATCCTACTTTTTCTGCCCTTTCTCTGTATGGTTTTATATCCTTCGCTACCCACTGTTTCTCAAGATAATAAATACGTCTTCCGGGACTTGATTTTTATTATGACCCAGGCAAATAACAAGCACCTCAAAGTAGCCGGCAGCCTCAGAAGTCTTGAGTGTCATTGATATCCAATGATTTTAATGGCCATGATGCATGCCACCCACAGGATGGCCAGACATTACGAGAGTTCATTAAAACTAGACTGTTGAAGGGTAGAAGCAACGACTGGTGCATCAGGTTGCACCTGCATCAGATGATCTAAATGAATGGTCAGAGAGGCCTGAAGACAAACTAGCTGGTCCTAAGTCCCACCAGTTCTGTTTAGTTTAGTATAGTTTGGTTCAGAGGTACAGGGTGGAAGCAGGCCCTTTGGCCCACCGAGTCCATACAGACCAGCAATCACCGCACACTCACACTTCCAGAACCAGGGGCCACAGTTTAAGAATAAGGGGTAGGCCATTTAGAATGAAGATGAGGAAAAACTTTTTCAGTTAGAGAGTTGTAAATCTGTGGAATTCTCTGCCTCAGAAGGCAGTGGAGGCTAATTCTCTCAATGCATTCAAGAGTGAGCTAGATAGAGCACTTAAGGATAGCGGAGTCAGGGGGTATGGGGAGAAGGCAGGAACGGGGTACTGATTGAGAATGATGATCCATGATCACATTGAATGGTGGTGCTGGCTCGAAGGGCTGAATGGCCTACTCCTGCACCTATTGTCTATTGTCTATTGTCTATTGTCTATTGATTGAGAATGATCAACCATGATCACATTGAATGGCGGTGCTGGCTCGAAGGGCCGAATGGCCTACTCCTGCACCTATTGTCTATTGTCTATCCTACACACACTGGGGACAATTTACAATTTAGCCAAGCCAATTAACCCGCAAACCTGTACGTCTTTGGAGTGTGGGAGGAAACCGGAGCACCCGAAGAAAACCCACGCAGGTCATGGGGAGACCGTACAAACTCCATACAGACTGCACCTGCAGTCAGGATCAAACCCGGGTCTCTGGCGCTGTAAGGCAGCAACTCTACCGCTGCGCCACCGTGCCGCTTGGTTGTATAAATAATAACAATGTAATACATGATTATAAATTTGAGGTGAACTAAATTCATGCATTTAGGGTAGGACAGTGGTTCACATCCGCAATAATTGAATCGGCCGTGAATGTGTTTTATCTGCCTTATTAATGGAGCATGATTAGTGAGGAGTCAATGGACAAGCATTTAATTTTCAGCAGATTATATCTGTAATTAAACAAGGTCTTTGAAAAAAGGAGAAGGATTTTTTTTTCTTTGACTGCAAATGCACTGCACATCCTGGAGAACATCTGCAGACAATTAAAAACAGTAATTTGCTGAGCTCTGCCTGGCTTGGGCAGCACCTGGACCCTAATCCTTTGCATCAGACGTACTTTTAATGTACAAGACATTGTAGTCATTGAAAGCAAAACACAGAAAAAATGTTGTTTCCTAAACAGCAAGCATTTCCGTCCCAGTAATGCTTCTGTTGTATCGACACCAATGAGCCAGCATTCATCCCGTAACCAACTCTTACACCATTTAAAGGTCTGAAGAAGGGTCTCGAGTTACTCCAGCATTTTGTGTCTATCATAAACCATGGAAAACGTTCGCAGATCATCATAATACATTTTTATAGGTTTCCCACGTTTATTTTCTTTGTCACAAAGTGCTGGAGTTAAGTCAGCAGGCCGAGCAGCATCTCAGGATAACATGGATAGGTGATGTTTCGAGTCGAGACTCTTTTTGAGTCTGAAGAAGAGTCCCGACCCTGAAACGTCAGCAATCCATTTTCTCTCAGAGATGCTGCCTGACCCACTGAGGTACTCCAGCACCTTGTGTATTTTATTGTAAACCAGCACCTGCATTTCTTTGTTTTTCATCTTTACTTTCTTTGTGTAAGTTCTTTCTACTCGTGTCAATTGTCAAAGATAGATAATATTTTTTAACAGGGCAGGTTGCATTCCCAGGTCTCTGCCAACCTTACTACCCAGCGTAAACTACCAAGACAGGGAACTCATAATGAATAATATTGTGAATCTGAACCAAACTCGGAGATTTAACAGCTGAGAAATAATGCAGCATTCAGAATGGGATCCTCACGCTTTTGATTTCCTGGAACTTCTCGTACAAATCAGTTCTGCCTTTGGCAGTGATAAACGAGTTGTATAATGTAGCACAGAAATATAACTTAGTTTTCTGCACTTTTAAATTACAATGTGAACAATTTATGTTTTCATGCACTTTCCCCCTTCTTGCTTCCTGAGATCACCCTGAAAGCATAATGGCGGCACAGTGGTGCAGCTGGTAGAGATGCTGCCTCACAGCACCAGAGATCCAGGTTCAATCCTGATCTGTGTTGAGTTTACATATTCTCCCTGTGACCGAGAGGGTTTCCTCTAGGTGCTCTGGTTTCCTCCCACATCCCAAAAACGTGCGGGTTTGTAGGTTTAATTGGCCTCCGTAAAATTACCCCTTGTGTAGAGGGAGTGGATGAGAAAATAGGATAACATAGAAGTAGTGTGAACGGATAATCGATGGTCGGCGTGGACCCGGTGGACCGAAGAGCCTGTTTCCAAATTGTATCTCTAAACTGAACTAAGTAGGAAAAAATGATGAGGTTAGTTTAGTTTAGTTTAGAGATACAGTGCAGAAACAGGCCCAGCGGCTAACCGAGTCAGCTCCGACCAGTGATCCCTGTACACTTGCACAATCCTACACACGAGGGCCATTTTACAGAAGCCAGTTTGCCTACAAACCTGCACGTCTTTAGAGAGTGGGAGGAAACCGGAGCATACAGAGAAAACTACACAGAGGTCACAGGGAGAACGTACAAACTCCGTGCAGACAGCATCCATTGTCAGGATGGAACCGGGAATCCAGCGTTGTAAGGCAGCAAGTCTACCGCTGTGCCACTGTGTTCCCCTAATTGACGTAGTTGATTTTTGTCAATGGTGATCTGTGGCTGGTTAACATATGGTGCTGAAGTGGAACTTGAAGTGAAACCTGCATGAAAATATTCCTCCCTGCTTACCAAGCAGGGAACCTCTCCTCAGTCATGTACTACAAATATGCTGAGTTTGTCATATTTCATTTGTTAAGTAGACAGACTCCAAATATCAGTCTTTCAACTATATTTCAACTGAGTTCCGCTTGGTCACCATCTGACGAGTCATTGCGCACCAGAAACCTAACCATCGCACAAAGGGCAAAGAGGTCCTTCTG
This sequence comes from Rhinoraja longicauda, assembly GCF_053455715.1. Lineage (NCBI taxonomy): Eukaryota > Metazoa > Chordata > Chondrichthyes > Rajiformes > Arhynchobatidae > Rhinoraja > Rhinoraja longicauda. The sequence continues at coordinate 32,502,479 of NC_135974.1, read as the reverse complement.
CAGTTGTACAGGGCCCTAGTGAGACGGCACCTGGAGTAGTGTGTGCAGTTTTGGTCTCCAAATTTGAGGAAGGATATTCTTGCTATTGAGGGCGTGCAGCGTAGGTTCACTAGGTTAATTCCCGGAATGGCGGGACTGTCGTATGTTGAAAAACTGGAGCGACTAGGCTTGTATACGCTGGAATTTAGAAGGATGAGAGGGGATCTTTTTGAAATAAATAAGATTATTAAGGGATTGGACACATTAGAGGCAGGAAATATGTTCCCAATGTTGGGGGAGTCCAGAACCAGGGGCTATAGTTTAAGAATAAAGAGTAGGCCATTTAGAACAGAGATGAGGAAAAACATTTTCAATCAGAGAGTTGTAAATCTGTGGAATTCTCTGCCTCAGAAGGCAGTGGAGGCCAATTCTCTGGATGCTTTCAAGAGAGAGCTAGATAGAGCTCTTAAAGATAGCGGAGTCAGGGGGTATGGGGAGAAGGCAGAAACGGGGTACTGATTGTGAATGATCAGCCATGATCACATTGAATGGTGGTGCTGGCTCGAAGGGCCGAATGGCCTACTCCTGCACCTATTGTCTATTGTTTATTGTCTAAAATACAGTGCTGGAGGAACTCAGCGGGTCAGGCAGCATCTGAAACTTTGGACAGACAGAGGACATTTCAGATTGAGCCCCTTGATCAGTCTGAACAAAGGTCTTGACCCAAAACGTTATTTGTCCATTCCCTTCACAGATGCTGCCCGATCCACTGAGTTACTAGACTCCAGCTTCTTGTGTCTTCAGAAACCTAACTAGACTAGCCAGAGGAATATTGTGGATTCAAGACAGGCCAAGCTCCAGTTATCCTTTCCAAGTGTTCCATCTCCTTTATAAGCAGTGATGGACGGACCCATGTTCCAAGGTATCGTTGGGGATTTTATACTTTACCAAATAAATTTTAAGCACATCCTCCAAACATTTTCTTCATCTGCCCGGTTAATCTTCAATAACAGATCTCAGATTAGAGAGTCTCTTTTGGAAGATAGACACAAAATGCTGGAGTAACTCAATGGGTGAGGCAGCATCTCTGGAGATAAGGAGTAGGGGTGACGTTTCGGGTCGAGACCTTTCCTTAGACTGGGAATCTTCTTTTGGGAGACGACTGCGGGCAGTACAAATGATTTGTCCTTCCCAACAGAGCCGAGTAATTAGGGCCTCGATCAAGAGTCAAGAGTATTTTATTATCATATGTCCCAGTCAGAATAATGAACTTCTTAGTATAAGAAAATAACTGCAGATGCTGGTACAAATCGATTTATTCACAAAATGCTGGAGTAACTCAGCAGGTCAGGCAGCATCTCGGGAGAATTCTCCCGAGATGCTGCCTGACCTGCTGAGTTACTCCAGCATTTTGTGAATAATGAACTTCTTACTTGCAGCAGCACATCAGAATCTGTAAACGTATTACTCTGTAAACAATATAATAAACGGAAAAAAATCTAACAGAAAAAATTCTAGATTGCCTAGCCTTTCTCAACATCGGAGGAGAATAAGTGAGTGCATAAGCCTCCCATTACCACCAGGAGCAAATTGACATTTGGCACTTTGGATTTCTAACATCTTGTCCTGTGTATTTGGAAACATCACTCTCTCTCCCCTCCATGTTTACAACTTATGTCCCTTCAATACCCACCCTTGGAAAAATCTTCCCACCTCTTCCCACTTCTCCCTTCTATCTTTGCTTCTGGCATGGAGATTCATTCTTCATTTTACGTAACTGTTCCACTGCTCAAAATGATGAGGGAAGGACCTGCAGATGCTGGTTTACACCGAAGACATTTTTACATCTTCGGTGTAAACCAGAATCAGAATCAGAATAACCTTTATTGTCATCCAAAAAAACAAGTCTTTTGGACGAAATTCCGTTGCCCACAGTCCAACAAATAAGAGCAACAAAAATATGCAATAACACACACACAATCACAAACCAACACAAAACAAAAAAAAAGAAACATCCATCACAGCGAGTCTCCTCCAGTCACCTCCTCACTGTGATGGAAGGCCAGAATGTCTTTTCTCTTCCCCTGCCGTCTTCTCCTGCGTTCTGGAAGTTGAAGTTGCCACGGTTCCTTCCTACACGTTTGGCCCACTCCACTGCGAAATCTCCTTAAAGCTGTGCTACTTTGAAGAATTTCTCCTCTGAAAGGGTCTCCACCCGAAACCTCACCTATTCCTTCTCTCCAGAGATGCCGCCTGACCCGCTGAGTTACTCCAGCACTTTGTATCTATCATCTGCTCAAAATGACCACTTCTTGGCCAATTGTTTTGTATTTCCCCAGGTCATTTGCTGAAGAGTCTGACATTTAAATCAGAAACTATTGTTTTGGAAAATTCCCAGCGAATTAGTAGAACTTTTCCACAGTTCATTGTTCAGGTTCCTGTGTACTAATTAAGGCCAGCTTTTCAGAGAACATTTGAGACAGATCCGTGCGTTATCACAATAAGTACGACTCATCTTCAAGAGACTGATTCCATCTTCTTGCTCAGTGTCCACACTCTCCAAAGATTCTCTTTCTTTCAATCTCGTCATCACTGTGAATCTCGTAATCCCTCAGATGAATACAATCGCAATGTACGGAAATAATTCACCTGAGGAGTACTTTCTCAAAGAATGGTAATTTTAAAAGAACATACTATTAGAAAGGCGATGAGGAAGAATTTATTTAGTCAGAGGGTGGTGAATCTGTGGAATTCATGGCCACATTTGGCAGTGGAGGCCAAGTCATCGGGTATTTTTAAAGTGGAGAGTGAAAGGTTCTTGATTAGTACGGGTGTCAAGGTTGTGGGGATAAGGCAGGAGAATGAGGTTGAGAGGGATAGATTGTGTCAGCTTTGGTTGAATGATGGAGTAGACTTGATGGGCTGAATGGCCTGAACATCAGACTGAAGAAGGGTCTCGACCCGAAACGTCACCCATTCCTTCTCTCCAGAGATGCTGCCTGACCCGCTGAGTTACTCCACCATTTTGTGTCTATCTTTGGGCTGAATGGCCTAATTCTGCTACTCTGACTTATGAACATATAAAAGAAATATCATAAGTGATAGGAGCTGAATTAGGCCATTCGGCCCTTCTAGTCTACGCCCTTCAATCATGGCTGATCTATCTCTTCCTCCTCACCCCCTTCTCATGCCTTCTCCCCAAAACCCGTCTGACACTGAAATATCAAAGAGGAGACTACCCAGTGCAACTTCTGGAGAACTCCAGCAGGTATTTACTGCATAGTTGGATTCTATGTTGGGTGGAGCGCACACAGGGCATTTGCTGGTAGTCGCTTGTCTCCTAAGATTAGGACTTCTGCAATTGTGTGGTAGGAGTAAGGAACTAGTCAGCATTTCACCGTGCTGTACTGGCAATTCAACCGTGGAACTGCTGTCAAAGCTAAACAAAATCGGTGCCAGTAACTCTCCATTGCCTGGTGAGAGTTGTCTTGGAACATTGTACCAACAGTTTCACAATGGCGCAGCTGGTAGAGCTGCTGCCTCACAGTTCACAACGCCAGAGACCCAGGTTCGATCTTGACCTCAGGGTGCCGTCTGTGTGGAGTTTACACATTCTCCCTGTGACCGCATGGCTTTTCTCCGGATGCTCCGGTTTCCTCCCACACTCCAAAGACGTGCAGGTTTGTAGCTTGATTGGCCTCTGTAAATTGCCCCTGTGTAGGGAGCCGATGTGACAGTGAGACGATGGTGTGAACGAACGGTGGATCGATGGTCTGTGTGGACTCAGTGGGCTGAAGGGCCTGTTTTCATGCTGTATCTTTCAATCAATCGATCAATCAATCATTATGTCCCTGATTAAAACAATAAGGATGGCACAGTGGCGCAGCGGTTGAGTTGTTGCCTTACAGCGCCAGAAACCCGGGTTCCATCCTGACCACGGGTGCTGTCTGTTTTCTCCCACACTCCAAAGACGTGCAGGTTTGTAGGTTAGTTGGCTTCGGTAAAGATTGTAAATTGTCCCCAGTGTGTGGCATAGTGCTCGTGTGCGGGGATCGCTGGTCGAGGGAGGAAACCGGAGCACCCGGTGAAAACCCACGCGGTCACGGGGAGAATGTGTAAACCCTGTATAGACTGCACCCGTAGTCGGGATCGAACCCGGGTCTCTAGGTAAGCAGGTCCACCACTGCGTGACCGTGCCGCCCCCAGTTCTGTGGGTTTTGAGGTGGCTGATGTAGAGGTGGGCAGGGATCACTGCTGCTCAATAGATCATGAGCTTAATGACGATTTGAGGTCTGGGCACTCACTGAGTACTTCTTGCTCAGTCAGCCTGAGCCGGCTCACCAGCAGAAGTGAAATTGATCTTTGACGTCTGCCTTTGCTGAGAGGTTGCTCCTGAGGGAAGCAGACTGACCTGTGGTGTCCAGGCTGCAGATTTGGATCTTGACTGCCAAGGGTCAGGAGTGTTTAATTGTCACATGTTCCAAAAAACAGAACAATGACATTCTTACTTGCAGCAGCACAACAGGTCGGTCTTGGGTCGGCCCGCCACGGACCTTTCACCATCCGGCGCGGCCTGAAATAGGCCGCGGGATTTTTTTTCACCGCCCAGCGGGGGCTTCAATATCGGGAGCCCCGACCACCCCGACGTGGCAACTCCAACAGCCTGACCGCGGGACAAGACGGCAGGGAAGAGAAAAAGACATTCTGGCCTTCCATCACAGTGAGGAGGGACTGGAGGAGACTCACTGTGATGGATGTTTCTTTTTGTTTGGTGTTAGTTGTGATTGTATGTGTTATTGCATTTTTATTGATTAATCTTATTGGTCTTATTGTTCAACTGCGGGTAATGGTTCATTTTACTACACATTTATGTGTATGTAACAAATAAACGACTATTGACTATTGACATAGATAACATCATAAACAAAAGAAAAAGTTCAATAAATAAAAAAGAAAACAACATTCAGAGCAAAAATAAAGCCCAGTCCCTCGTGTAACCGAGACAGTTTATTGTTTAGCTGGCCTTTGTGGTGTTCCAGAGCCAGATGGTTGTTTGGTGGAAGCTGTTCATGAACCTGGAGGTCACGTTTTTTAGACTCCTATATCTTCTTCCGGATGGCAGGAGTGAAATGAGAGCGTGGCCAGGGTGGTTAATGATGCTGTCTGTCTTTTTGAGGCAGTGACTCCTGTAGATCGCACAGTATTGTGTAAGAAAATAACTGCAGATGCTGGTACAAATCGAAGGTATTTATTCACAAAATGCTGGAGTAACTCAGCAGGTCAGGCAGCATCTCAGGAGAGAAGGAATGGGTGACGTTTCTGAAGTCTGAAGAAGGGTCTCGACCCGAAACGTCACCCATTCCTTCTCTCCTGAGATGCTACCTGACCTGCTGAGTTACTCCAGCATTTTGTGAATAAATACCTTCGCACAGTATTGTGTGGTGTGGACAGTTTCCTCTGGATGTTTAATCTGAGGTCCAATCTGTTATACATTGTAGAGAAAGAATCAGTGATGTCTCAGTTTACTTGCGTTTAGTTCATAGTCACGTGTACCGAGGAACAGTGAAAAGCTTCTGTTGCGTACTAACCAGTCAGCGGAAAGACTATGCATGATTACAATCGAGCCATCTACAGTGTACATAAAAGAGTGGTGCGATTGTAATGCGTGATTGCAGATCCACTTCTGTGACCAGGACACAAAAAATCGCCTGGCTTGGGCGCCATCTTGGGCGGGAGCTCAATCTCCAAAGGTGCACATACATTTGAATAGTCTGTGTACTGTTGGTATGAATTTGTTTTCAACAGTTCAATTGTACTTTATTGTCATGTGTACACATTAGGCACAATCGTAGCAAGTATAAGAGTGTAAGATAGACTACACTGAGACAATAGATGTGTCGCTATGTTTTAGGTGTCATCCTGTGTGCTTCAAGTCCTAAATGTTTTCAAAATGTTAGGCCCTTAAGTTAGCCATTAAGTAATAGATTGGGTAAACGCACAGGGTCTTTTGCCCAGAGTAGGGGAATCAAGAACCAGAGGTTTAAGTTGTGGAGGGAAAGATGTATTAGGAACCTGAGGGGAAATTTTATTACATAAAAGGTTGTGGGTGTATGGAACAAGCAGTATGGTGGTTGAAGCAGCTATTATCATAACGTTTAAGAAACATTTGACAATAGACAATAGACAATAGACAATAGGTGCAGGAGTAGGCCATTCAGCCCTTCGAGCCAGCACCGATGCGATCAATGCGATCATGGCTGATCACTCTCAATCAGTACCCCGTTCCTGCCTTCTCCCCATACCCCCTCACTCCACTATCCTTAAGAGCTCTATCCAGCTCTCTCTTGAAAGCATCCAACGAACTGGCCTCCACTGCCTTCTGAGGCAGAGAATTCCACACCTTCACCACTCTCTGACTGAAAAAGTTCTTCCTCATCTCCGTTCTAAATGGCCTACCCCTTATTCTTAAACTGTGGCCAGGAACTGTGGCCAGGTAAACTGCCACTAGGTAAATTTGGACAGGTACATGTATAGGATAGGCTTAGATGGATATGGGCCAAACACAGGCAGGTGGGACTAGTGTAGATGGGACATGTTGGGCTGTGTGGACTCTGTTAGAATTAGCTTCACTTTCTTCTTTCCTGCCAATTGTATCTTTCAAAAGGTTTGGGTCTTTTCAGAACCTGGTCCTTGATAAGATTTGGGATGGTGACTGATTGTTCAGTACTGTGAGCATGTAATCCAATTCAAGGTGAAACAGCAGTTTTAAATAAGCTTCATGAAAAATATACCTGATACATATGATGGACTACATTCTTGTCCTGCATACCTCTGTTGATGCAAAATCTGCTTTGATTTATCATGTGCAGATGTATCAGTGTTTAATAATCTGTCTTTAATTTTAGTCCTTGGTTTGATTCCAGTTTCGACACTGTCTTAAAGGTGCTGAACCACCTTCGTTACAGACATGAATGTCGAGAAAGTACTTCAAAGTCACATTTTTAACCACATATGGTTTATTTGATTTGAACAGAATGGAAATGATTGTGATTGCAGGTAGACACAAGGAAACTGCAGATGGTGGTTTACAACAAGAGGACACAAAGTGTTGGAGTAACTCAGCAGGTCAGGCAGAATCTCTGGAGAACATGGATCGGTGATGTTTCGGGTCAGGACCCTTCTTCACACTGATTGTGGCGGGGGGGGGGAAGGGAAGCTGGAAGAGAGGTGGGGGGCAATTGAACTGGGTGGAACAGTGGTAGAGCTGCTTCCTTACAGCGCCCGAGACCCAGGTTCAATCCTAACTACGGGTGCTGTCTGCACGGAGTTTGTACATTCACCCTGTGATCGCATGGGTTTTCTCCGGGTGCTTCGGTTTCCTCCAAAGACGTGCAGATTTGTAGGGTTAATTGGCTTTGGTAAAGAAAAATTGTACATTATCCCTCGTGCGTAGGATAGGGGCAGTGTACGGGGTGATCGGTAGTTGGCACAGACACAGTGGGTTGTTTCCACGTTGTACATCTAAAGTCTAAAGTAAATGCAAAAGATAAATACAAACAAAATTTAAATGTAAAGTGCCACATGAGATTAAAATAACAATAAAACAACACTTAACCAATAAAATAACCAATAAAAACCAACGCAGAATGGATACCAGTGAGTTATTTTCATTGCACATGGTGAAAAATAAAATTGTTGGACAAAATCCCAGTGTGCATCTAAGAACCAGTTGGATGCCTCAAGGGGCAGCTTTAACCTTGTGTGGATGAACTCCAATGAAGCATGTGAACACTCTGATTTTCATTTATTACAATCTCAAGGCAAATGTGAGAATCGTGGAATTTTTCAAAAGTGTATACCTATGTTCAGATTTACAGATGAGAATGGCCTTTTTAGACTTCAGACTTTAAAGATACAGCGTGGAAACAGGCCCTTCAGCCCACCGGGTTTGCGCCGACTGGGACAATTTACAATTTTACCTAGCCAATTAACCAACAAACCTGTACGTCTTTGGAGTGTGGGAGGAAACCGATGCACCCGGAGAAAACCCACGGGGTCACAGGGAGAACGTACAAACTCCGTACAGACAATTACCCGTAGTCTGGATCAAACCCGGCAGGCAGTAACTCTATCGCTACACCACCGTGCTGCACGAATGTGTGCCGCCTTATGGCAATGTTTTCCAAGATTCATCTCCCTCTCGTTAAAGAACTTCCTCCTCATCTCCATTCTAAAGGTATGCCCTTTTATTCTGAGGCTGTGCCCTCTGGTCATGATGTTCTGCATGAAAGTAAATCGTAGAACAGAAACTAAGGCTGCTGTCATGCCCCAGGTACACTCAAATTTCACAGCATGATGTTACAATCTTAAACATGAGCTGCAGTGCCAAATATGTCTCCACCTCCAATCATGACCACATCATGAATTTCACCTGGCAACATTCAGTTGTTGAACTTTGAAACTTAGAAGAGAGCTGACCTATCATTGAGAAACACTTCTCCATTCTCAGCATTACCGTTTTAGTCCACTGCAGATTCTGGGTATTTAATTCCAAAACTTATGTGGAGCTGAATCACTAAAAACAGAAACACTGATGCAGTGAAATTGGACCAAAATCATTTGAGTCTTTGAATGAACCCAAACAAATAAAACTGGGTTGGAAATGAAGGCCACAAATACAAATAAACAACCAGTTGCCAGCCTCAATTGGGGAATTAGTCACAAACTTGTACCTCAGACTTTTGTGGAAACTGGTATTAAACCAGTTAATCAAACATCCTCTCCAACCCTCACATGCCTAATCATCCTCATCTATATTGTAGAAACAAGGAACTGCAGATGCTGGTTTACCAAGGAAAGGCACAAGGTGCTGGAGGAACTTGGCGGGTCAGGCAGCATCCCTGGAGAACATGGATAGGTGACAATTCGGGTCGGGACCCTTTTTCAGTGATTCAGGTCAGGGCCTTTCTTCAAACTGAACCTTAATACATTGATTGCTTGCAGTAACTTCAGAGTTTTTCCCGACATGACTGAATCACAAAACCACTCTTTTGGATGGAATTTTTTTTCCTCATATCTTTATATAACTGATCCTTTACCCTTTCATGCAATATCCCTTTTGATGTCCCACGGAATGAAGTGGTGTTATTCCATAAGTGCCCACCATATGACCTGATTCGGCAACTTGAACGCCCAGGAGAAAGAAGACTGCTGCCCAGTCCATCGCAAGTACCGACATCGAAAGGATTCACAGGAGTGCCTGCCTCACTAAGGCAAACCTGGCCACACACTCATTTCACCCCTGCCTTCGGGACTGTAACATCAAGGTTCAGGAACAGCTTCTTCCCAACAGCCATCAGGCTGTTAAAACTACAACCTCCAAATAAGCTCTGAACTACATAGACTTGGGGGTATTGGTTTTGTCTCTTTCGTTTTATACACCTCGAAAGGATCATCCCTCATATTGGAATTCAAGTTATTTAAAATAAAATCATGAGAGGAATAGATCGAGCAGACGCACAGAGTCTCTTGCCCAGTGTAGGTGAATCAAGGACCAGAGGACATAGGTTTAAGGTGAAGGGAAAAAGATTTAATCGGAATCTGAGGGGTAACTTTTCCACACAAAGGGTGGTGGATGTGTGGAACAAGCTGCCAGAGGAGGTAGTTGAGGCAGGGATTATCCCAACGTTTAAGAAACAGTTAGGATAGGGCATGTTTGGAGGAATATGGACCAAACGTGGGCAGGTGGGATCAGTGTAGTTGGGACATTGTTGGCCGGTGTGGGCAAGTTGGGCCGAAGGGCCTGTTTCCACACTGTGTTGTCACTCTATGACTCTAAAATAAGACGTTGTCTTGCAGCACAACAGGAATAAATTGCCATGAAAGATAAATGCACTCATTTAAAGCAACATTTTATGATTAGAATTGGCAGGCAACTTTGCACAGATTTAGTGTATCTAAAAAAAAAACAATTTTCATGTTAAAACCTCTTCGAGTCATAGAGACTTACAGCGTGGAAACAGGCCCTTCGGCCCAACTTGCCCACACCAGCCAACATGTCCCTGCTACACTCGTCCCACCTGCCCGCGTTTGGCCCATATCCATCCAAACCTGTCCTATCCATGTATCTGTACAAATGTTTCTTATGCATTGCGATAGTACCTGCCTTAACTACCTTTGCCGGCAGCCAAAAAGAATCTGTGGTTTGCAAAAATCCTGATTTTCGAAGAGGGTGAGTTTCATTTGAACTGATGCTTTGTGTGTGTGTGTGTGTGTGCGTGTTTGTGTTATGGTGTGTATGTGTTTGTTATGGTGCGTGTGATGGTGTGTGTGTGTGTGTGATGGTATGTGTTACGGTGTGTGTGTGAGATGGTGTGTGTGTGTGATGGTGTGTGTGTGTGAAGGTTTGTATTTGACTGTGTGTGATAGTGTGTGTGTTAATGGTGTGTCTGTTATGGTGCGTGTTATGGTGTGTGCGTGTTACGGTATGTGTGTGATGGTGTGTGTGTGTGTTATGGTGTGTGTGTGTGTTACGGTGTGTGTGTTATGGTGTGTGTGTGTGTGTTATGGTGTGTGTGTTATGGTGTGTGTGTTATGGTGTGTGTGGTGGTGTGTGTGTGTGTTATGGTGTCTGTGTGTGTGTGGTGTGTGTTATGGTGTGTGTGTGTGTTATGGTGTGTGTGTGTTATGGTGTGTGTGTGTGTGTGTTATGGTGTGTGTTATGGTGTGTGTGTGCGTGTTATGGTGTGTGTGTGTGTGTGTTATGGTGTGTGTGTTATGGTGTGAGTGTGATGGTGAGTGTGTGTTGTGGTGAGTGTGTGTTGTGGTGAGTGTGTGTTGTGGTGTGTGTATGTGTTCTGGTGTGTGTGTGCGCGCGTGTGATGGTGTGTGTGTGTGTGTGTGATGTGTGTGTGTGTGTATTTGAGTGTGTGTGATGGTGTGTATTTGAGTGTGTGTTATGGTGTGTGTGTGTTACGGTGTGTGTGTGTGTTATGGTGTGTGTGTGTGTGTTATGGTGTGTGTGTGTGGTGGTATGTGTTATGGTGTGTGTGTGTGATGGTGTGTATGTGTTGTGGTGTGTGTGTGTGTGTTGTGGTGTGTGTATGTGTTATGGTATGTTTGTGCGTGTGATGGTGTGTGTGATGGTGTGTATGTGTGTGTGTGTGTGTGGTGTGTGTATGTGTGTTCTGTGTGTGGAGTGACACCGCTGGAGTTTGCAAGCGAGACTTTGGCGACGCCCCCCGCCTGCTTTCTCTGAGCATGTGTCTGTTATTTCAGTGGCAAAAAGCGGAATCGCGCTGAACGGTAGCATTTGCTGCAGATTTTGTTGCCAATTTGCAGCTCGTCATTTCTATTCTCTCTCTGTCTCTCTGCCTCCCCTTTCCCAGGTGCCGTTATGGTGCTGGCTTTATCCCCCTTGTGTGGCTTTTCTTCCTCTCGGTGAGAACAAGTCGGGGTTGAACTTCCGAAGAACAAATGTGCAGCAAATGCCCGGGTCCATGTTGCGAGGAGACCTGTAACGGCGCTGGGGCTCGGAGTTAGGGACGGGAGTCTGCACACCCACTCTCTCTCGCATTATCACAAGGACTGAGGAAGGCGCCTGAGAAACCAGCCTGGCACTACTGCAACCAACCAGTCCATCCACCTCCAACAAATGAAAAATGCAAAGTGGATCTGCACCTAACTGAATTCACCAGCTTCCCAAACAACTGTGAGACGGTGGAAACCTCACCTTCTCGTTTTTGCCTCTTTTTGTTTTTTTGTTGGGGGGGGGGGGGGGGGTGAGGGTGGGGGTGAGAGAGGGGGTGAGATTGCCTTTGGAACGGTCTTGTTTACTTGCAAGTAAGAGGACGGCAACATGGACGAGGAAAGCCAGCTGGAAAATGGAGTGGAGTGTGGCAAAGCCACTGACCGGCAGCTTCGCCTGCGAGTCTGTGTGATGACTGAGATTTTAAAGACAGAGAAAGACTACGTGGGTTCCTTGAAATTTCTCAAGTCTGTAAGTTGATTTCTTCCTTTCTTTAAAAGTGTGCGCGGAGTTAGTTCTCATCCCACACGGAGTGTGAGTGAAATCGTGTGTCCGGGTCCGGGTGTATCAACATGATCTCAGCAATGTTTAACTCTAGGCGGGGAGGGCTTATTGTTATTTATTTTTCGATGACTAACCTATAAACTCCCAAAATACTGCGCTCCTTGACATTTGAAACTCCAGAGTCGAGTCATCTTTCCCTTCTGGGGCCGGTGTGCAGATTACTGAGTCTAAACGTTGACTGGACAAGACGTTTACAAAAGAGATTTGAAATACAGCAATTTGGGGAGGGAATTTCTTAATCTTGCCCAAAATGTCAGATGAAGATTTGGCTGATCTCAGATTAGCTGCGATGTTTAGCCAGTGAACTCGCCACCCCAGTGTGTGAAATTGGATTTATTGAGAGTTTAATGAGTGTGAAATAAATACTCATCTTTGTGGGTCGTTCCCAATTAAACAAAAGATGCATGCGAATGGGAGAACGCCTCTCTTAAAGATGAAGCCAACACGAAACATGATTAATACAAGATAGACACAAAAAAGCTGGACTGAGTAACTCAGCGGGTCAGACAGCAAGGGTTGCAACCAGCTTATTTAAAAACCGCTCGATTGAGTTGAGGTTTGTTGGGGGTTTTTTCACTCCTCGGATAACGATTCTGAAACAGTTTCGAGGCTCATTATTTTGTAACAATAATTGAGTTTGGTGCATGTTCCGTGGTTTCCTGTTCAGGCAGAGTGCCGTCTATTTGAAGGTTCGTTTGTTGCAGATAAGCCCTCGCTGGGCTGTAAGGTAGGTGTGCCATATGGTTTGTGTAAAGTCAAATAGGCGTTCTCCAGACACAATGAGGAGAGAGAGAGAGAGAGAGAGAGAGAGGCGCTCTAAATCAATTTGCCCTCTCAGATCGAACATCTGAGCATTTGGCGGAAGCACTAGGAGCATTCTCCCGGGGAACCAAATTAACCTGCCATTTGTGAGTGTGTATGTGTACATGTGTGTGTGTATGTGTACATGTGTGTGTATATGCGCATGTGTCTGTGTATGTATATGTATATGTGTACGTGTGTGTGTATGTGCATGTGTCTTTGTGTGTGTGTGTATGTATATGTGTGTGTATGTGTACATGTGTGTATGTATATGTGCATGTGTCTGTGTGTATGTATATGTGTGTGTGTATGTGTATGTGTACATGTGTGTGTGTATATGTGCATGTGTCTTTGTCTGTATGTATATGTGTGTATGTGTACATGTGTGTGTGTATATGTACATGTGTTTGTGTATGTGTGTATGTGTATATATATATGTGTTTGTGTGTATGTGTACATGTATGTATGATATGTGCATGTGTCTTTGTATGTGTGTGTATGTATGTGTGTATGTATATGTGTGTGTGTATGTGTACATGTGTGTGTGTATGTGCGTGTGTCTTTGTGTATGTGTGTATATATATGTGTGTGTGTTGTGAGCATCTTATCCATTTGATCAGATATGATTGTGTGTGTGTGGTGTGTCTGATCAAAGGGATAAGATGGTCACCACACACACACACACACGGGTGGTGATTCTGTGGAATTCATTGCCACAGAAGGCTGTGGAGGACAAGTCAGTGGATATATTTAAGGCAGAGATAGATTTTTGATTCGTACTGGTGTCAGAGGTTATGGGGAGAAGGCAGGAGAATGGGGTTAGGAGGGAGAGATCGATCAGCCATGATTGAATGGCGGAGTAGACTCGATTGGCCGAATGGCCTATTTCTTCTCCTATCTCTTATGATCTTATATGTATCTCTTCAAACATATATATATATATATACACATACATGCACACATCTGTACACACGTACATATATGTATATGTTTATATGTATGTATATACGAACACACACATACCATATCTGATCAAATGGATAAGACGGTCTCTATACAGTGACAATGATCTAAACTCAAATAAGCTAAACTCAAACTCGTATCAGATTGAAAATACTGATATTATGTTTTGGTAGAACGAGGTTAAGGTACTAGTTACATTCTGGTTATTGTCACCGAAACCATCGGCTGAAAACTTGTTTTCTTTGTTCTATGGAATAAAATATATTATTAAATAAATATATTATTATTATTATGGAGCAATTGCTTCTGACTATTGTCCAGTAGAAAGTTGCTCGAGTTATAGAATTTTATTTTTCCGTTTGGCAGTCATAGAATCATTCAGCGCGGAAACAGGCCCTTCAGTCCAATTTTCCCACTCTGGCCAAGATGCCCCATCTAAACGAGTCCCACCTGCCTGCATTGGGCCCATATCTCTCTAAACCTGTCCTATCCATGTTCCTGTCTAAATGTTTCCTCAACTTTGCGATAGTTCTTGCCTCAACTATTCGTTCCATACAGCTCATTCCATGCACCCATCGCCCTTCGTGTGGAGAAAGTTACCCCTTTTAAATCTCCCCCCTCCCCCCACTTAAACCTAAAGTTGTTATCCTTGATTTCAATAATCGCTAAAGATGTGAAGGATCGAGTTAATGCATGGGGATTTGTCATGATCAGCCATGATCACATTGAATGGCTTGAAGGGTCTAATGGCCTACTCCTGCACCTATTTTCTATGTTTCTAAACTCCAGATATTACCTGAATAACACAATCCCAATCATCTGGTTTAGAATGGAGAGAGTGTTGGAGATGGTTGTCCATTTGCTCTCTGTTTTGCTTTGTTTATTGTCATGTGTACCCAGATAAAGGTGAAAAGCTTTTGGTGCGTGCCAACCAATCAGAGTAAAAACTATACATGATTACATTCGAGCCGTCCACAGTGTACTGATGCAAGATAAAGGGATTAACCTTTAGTGCAAGGTAAAGTCCGATTAAAGAGAGTCCGAGGGTCTCCAGTGAGGCAGATAATAGGTAGGGAAAAAAACTGCAGATGCTGGTTTAAATCGAAGGCAGGCACAAAATGCTTTAAGTAACTCAGCGGGTCAGGCAGCATCTCTGGAGAGAAGGAACGGGTGACTTTTCGGGTCGAGACCCTTCTTCAGACTCAGTCACTCATTCCTTCTCTCCAGAGATGCTGCCTGACCCGCTGAGTTACTCCAGCATTTTGTGTCTACCTTCGAGGTGCGTATGTGCGTATGTGGAACGAGTTGCCGGAGGAGGTGGTTAAGACAGGTGCGAAAACAACATTTAACTGCGGAGGCCATCGATGGATATCTTTAAGGCGGAGATTGACAAATTCGTGTTTAGTACGGGTGTCGGGGTAGTGGGCAGAATGCAGGAGAATGGGGTTGTGAGTGAAAGACAGATCAGCCATGATTGATTGGCGGAGTAGATGTGAAGGGCCAAATGGTCTAATTCTGATCCTCTAACCTATGAACAGAAGAGTTGAGTATAGGAGCAAAGAGGTCCTTCTGCAGGACCTGTATAGGAGCAAAGAGGTCCTTCTGCAATTGTACAGGGCCCTAGTGAGACCGCACCTGGAGTACTGTGTGCAGTTTTGATCTCCAAATTTGAGGAAGGATATTCTTCCTATTGAGGGCGTGCAGCGTAGGTTAACTAGGTTAATTCCCGGAATGGCGGGACTATCATATGTTGAAAGACTGGAGCGACTAGGCTTGTACACACTGGAATTTAGAAGGATGAGAGGAGATCTTATCGAAACGTATAAGATTATTAAGGGGTTGGACACGTTAGAGGCAGGAAACATGTTCCCAATGTTGGGGGAGTCCAGAACAAGAGGCCACAGTTTAAGAATAAGGGATAGGCCATTTAGAACTGAGATAAGGAAAAACTTTTTCAGCCAGAGAGTTGTGAATCTGTGGAATTCTCTGCCTCAGAAGGCAGTGGAGGCCAATTCTCTGAATGCATTCAAGAGAGAGCTAGATAGAGCTCTTAAGGATAGCAGAGTCAGGGGGTATGGGGAGAAGGCAGGAACGGGGTACTGATTGAGAATGATCAGCCATGATCACATTGAATGGCGGTGCTAGCTCGAAGGGCCGAATGGCCTCCTCCTGCACCTATTGTCTATTGTCTATAACATGAAGATTGAAAAGACATTTGCACAGGTACATGGATAGAAAATGTTTAGAGAGATACTAGACCAAGTGGACCCTTTGAGCTCAAGCCTCTCCTGCATTGGTGTAGCACCTCCCCCCCTCCCCTCCCCCCCACCCCTCCCCCAGCAACTGCAGTTTTTTTCCTACACAATAAAATCCTTACTCTCTACAGTTTTACAGGAACGTTAAAAGCAACAACTCAACAAATAAATATACGATAAATTCTATCAGTTATAATAGGTAAACTGGGCCATCGTGGTACAAGCCAATAGCACAAAATACAACTGTATACAAAATGCCGAGCTAGAGTTTGGGTTAGGATTGTGCAGGATGTTTCAAGAGGCCGACAGTAGCTGGGAAGAATCCAGCGGGTCAGGCAGCATCTCTGGAGAAAAGGACTAGGTGGCATTTTGGGTCGAGACCCTTCTTCAGTCACTGTTTTTTTTTTTTTGTAAACCAGCATCTGCAGTTCCTTGTTTCTACAAGAGTTTGAACCTCTCCACCACCATTTTGTGAAGAAGACTCCAAAGACGTACAGGTTTGTAGGCTGAAACCAGTCTCGACACAAAATGACACCTGTTCCTTTTCTCCAGAAATGCAGCCTGACCCGCTGAGTTACTCCAGCTTTTAGAGTCCATCTTCAGTGTAAACCAGCATCTGCAATTCCTTGCTACACATGAGATTGCACCTGCTATGGTCGTGGGTGAATTGAAGTGGGCGGAGATTGTTAGTACTGTAAGAGTTGATATGCATCATAACCATTCTCTAAACCCTCCAAACAACAGAATCCTCTGATCTCTCCAACAGTAACTCCAGATAGATGACTGATATATAACTACTTTGATATTCACCACAATAGAGCACAGTGGCGCAGCGGTAGAGTTGCTGCCTCACAGCACCAGAGACCCGGGTTCGATCCTGACTACGGGTGCTGTCTGTACGGAGTTTCTACATTCTCCCTGAGACTGCATGGGTTTTCTCTGGGTGCTCCGGTTTCCTCCCACACTCCAAAGATGTACAGGTTTGTCAGATAATTGGCTTTGATAAAAATTGTAAATTGTCCCTAGTGTTTGTAGGGTAGTGCTAGTACGCAGGGATCGTTGGTTGGCGCGGACTCGGTGAGCCGAAGGGACAGTTTTCGCGCTGTATCTCTAATCTAAACTAGCAAAATTCCGCAGCTACTGTTGATTAGGAATGTAATGGCAAATGGTGGAAGTGTTCATTGGGTCAGGCAGATGCTTCCTGACCTGTTCCATATTCCCAGAAGTATCTGGTTTTATTTAAGCTATTTGACAAACACCTCTCCAGTGTGATGGAAATAATAACTCCACGCAGTCGACTGTGACCAGCAACTCCTTTGATGTTCGAGATATCAACACATACGAAGGAGACATTCCAAGTTACTAATATTGAACTGTGCAAGGCTGGTTCTTTGACAACAAATTCTGCAAAAGTTAAACATCAGTTTTGAGGTTCATACTACATCCTGAAAAGTGTCAAATAATTCATCTTATCAAGGCTGGGGGGAGCCATCTCATCAACATCTCATGGTTTATACTGAGTCCCAGAGTACCGAAACAGGCCCTTCAGCCCAACTCATCCATGCCAGCCAGTAGGCTCACCTCCCTGCATTTGCTCCCTGCAAATGCTGGAGTAACTCTGCGGATCAGGCAGCATCTCTGGAGAGAAGGAATGGGAATGGGTGACGTTTCGGGTCGAGACCCTTCTTCAGACTGATCAATGGGTGATGTTTCGGGTCGAGACCCTTCTTCCAGAGATTGTTCCAGAGATAGACATAAAATGCTGGAGTAACTCGGCTGGTCAGGCAGCATCTGTGGTGAAAAGGATTGAGTGATGTTTCGGGTCGAGAATCTTTTTCAGGCTGGTGTCAGTCCCGGTGGATGTGAGAATGAAACGCTTTGGAACTTGTGCCTATTGTAGCAAGCAGTTAGTGATAGGACTGATGGCAAGGACAGAGGGCCAAGCAATGAGTTGTGCAATATCCTGGCAATCATTTTATTTTTGCTGCATTACACCAAAATATGGATGTCTTCAGGAGGGAATGATGTGCATTGTTAGTATTCCCTTCTCTACTGCATTATTCTTTGAGTGGATTATTGCATATGTCTATAATGAAGATGCATCTGCTAAAGTGGACCAATTTTAAACTCGTAAGCACACCTAGAAAATCTTGAAACCGACAGCAAAGCAGCTTTGGTGATTTGATTCAGAAGCTCTGGTCTAAAGAAGGGTCCCGAACCGGAAATGTCACCTTTCCTTCATCTCCAGACATGCTACCTGACCCGCTGAGTTACTCCAGCACTTTGTGTCCATCTTTCTAAACTCTGATGTTAATCTGTTCTACTTTAAAAAATATATATATAAGTTGACACTCAACTGTCTGAAAAAGTGGCCCAACCCAAAACATCACCTTTGCATTTTCTTCAGAGATGCTGCCTGTCCTGCTGAGTTAGTCCAGTACTGTGTGTCTGTGTTTTTAAACTCTGATGTTCATCTGCTGTATTTTTAAAATATATAAATTGATACTCAACTGCCTGAAGAAACGTCACCTATTCCTTTTCTCCAGCTTTTTGTGTCTATCTCAACTTCAAAGAACTTTATTAACTACGTGTTAAAACAGTTTGCAGTTCACTGGCGCAGTTGCGATTCGTAGATGGGAAAGGCTTTTAGAAAATCAAAAGAAGTTGAATTGGTTTGGGTGGGGCTGAGAAACATGGGTGTTGTCAGTAGGTTCCCGAGCCATTGTGACAATGGAACGCAGGGTTTAAATTGGGAAAACAGAGACTCTTGCAGCAAGGATAATCATAGGGGACTTGGAGCTGCACTAAATTAGCTGCAATTATGTGGAGGATTAATTTGTGCACTGGATAAGCTTTTTGTTTTAATTAGTACGTTGCGGATCAATTAACGGGCGGGCTATTTTATAGTGAGTATTCTGGCTGTAATGATAATGGGTTAATTGGTAATGTTGCCTTTGGGAAAGAATGTTGGCGATCTGGAGGAATTTGAAATCAAAGTTGGAACCATTAAGTGTAATGACAAGGAAATGCAGATGCTGGTTTATATCAGAGATCAGACACAAAATGCTGGAGTAACTCAGCTGGCAAGGGCTGGAGAACATGGATAGGTGACCGTTTCGGGTCAGGCCCCTTCTCTAAAGAAGAGTCCTGTCACAAAATATACTGAGGTGCAAGGTGCTTAGTTTGGACACTTTTTAAATACAGTGACTATTGTGGTTTGTGACAGAATTCTAATGCCTGTTGAAAGTGTACTACTTTGTAACTAATTCTCCATTCTTAATTTCATTTCTTCAGTGCCCTGTTTCTCTGTCTGTTGGAGCAGAGAATGATTGAATGTAAAATTAGAAAGCGTGGTTTATTTGACTTGCGTAAATGAAGTCATTGATAGGGCTGTGCTTAGCTTCCAGTGTGCATTTTGTGCAAAGGTTGCAGGGTAAAAGTTTGCTCCTGCTAAACTTGTTAAAATGGAGCCCAGGGCAAAATACATCAATTTAGCCTTGCTGTATTGAAGGCAAAAGTAGTTTTTAAACAGAGTATGCCGGATATTGCACCAGTGCAATTCAAATAAGTTTTATAGACACTGGTGACGTACCTAGAATGGGAAAAGAAGCACAATCTGCAAATGACGATTTACAAACTAAACACACAACGTGCTGGAGTAACTCGAGGCATCTTGGGAGTCTGAGGAAGGGTCCTAAGCCGAAATATTGAGTTTGCATGTTCTCCAGATCCAAGTTCCAGGATCCTGTCAATGCTGCCTGACCCGCTGAGTTATTGGTGTCATTTGGTTTGTAAATCAGCATCTGTAGTTTCTTGTATCTTCTATCTGGAGAACATGGACGTTTCAGGTCAGGACACTTCTTCAGACTGATGTAATCG
This sequence comes from Rhinoraja longicauda, assembly GCF_053455715.1. Classification (NCBI taxonomy): domain Eukaryota; kingdom Metazoa; phylum Chordata; class Chondrichthyes; order Rajiformes; family Arhynchobatidae; genus Rhinoraja; species Rhinoraja longicauda. Next base: position 32,482,511 of record NC_135974.1, on the reverse strand, counting down.
GGTTATTGTACAATCGTAATAGAACTCACATAATGTACGGTGTGGTGCCAATGGAGCATTTCACTGGTTGAAATTAAGACGTTTATATCCTCATGAAATGGTGGTGCAAGAAAACTTGTGGGTTGTTTACTTCCGGAATTCCGTCCGGACTAAAGCAGCAAACCAGCATGTCGCTTGAGTCATATCGATGACATTGGGCCAATGTGATTTCCAAAATAAAGACTGAAATGTAGTAGGAAAAAAACCTGCAGATGCTGGTTTAAATCGAAGGTAGACGCAAAATGCTGGAGTAACTCAGCGGGTCAGGCAGCATCTCGGAGAGAGGAATGGGTGACGTTTCGGGTCGAGACCCTTCTTCAGACTGTCTTCAGAAATATAGACAATAGACAATAGGTGCAGGAGTAGGCCATTCGGCCCTTCGAGCCAGCACCGCCAATCAATGTGATCATGGCTGATCATTCTCAATCAGTACCCTGTTCCTGCCTTCTCCCCATACCCCCTGACTCTGCTATCCTTAAGAGCTCTATCTAGCTCTCTCTTGAATGCATTCAGAGAATTGGCCTCCACTGCCCTCTGAGGCAGAGAATTCCACAGATTCACAACTCTCTGACTGAAAAAGTTTTTCCTCATCTCCGTTCTAAATGGCCTTCCCCTTATTCTTAAACTGTGGCCCCTTGTTCTGGACTCCCCCAACATTGGGAACATGTTTCCTGCCTCTAACGTGTCCAACCCCTTAATAATCTTATACGTTTCGATAAGATCCCCTCTCATCCTTCTAAATTCCAGTGTATATGTTGTTTTGTGTTTCTTAACGATCAAACACCAGCCACCTTTATTTGCAGATTGGTGCGGGGTACGTAAGATTCATCAAACTATTCTTTTGATACCTTTTGAGGTGTTCAGGGTTTTTCTTTTGAAGGCGAGCTGGTTGAAGGCAATTTTAGCATCAACACACAGAGCTGTGACATTGTTTGGTCACCTTGCTATCTTACATTGTTCACTCCTACGACATGGTTATCAGCTCTGGGAATCTGTTGGTAAAGCTTCCAAAAAAAAAAGCGATCCAACGATCTACATTGATCATTCCTCAGATTTCACCAACGTCTGGTCCTTTGTGCTGAAGTGTTGTATAGCTCAGTTATTACCCTTGGTTTTAAATGTCAATTGATTTTTTTTTCTTCCCTGAAAGCTTGACCATATATTATTTAGGAAGTTCTTAAATTAATTAAGAATGCAGCCATGGGGGTCAATATACCTCTGCCTCTTAAGTGATTGGCAACTGTGCCAAATGTAACAAAAAGAGGCATTCGTATTTCCTTTTTAACTTTAGAGATACAGTGCGGAAACGAGCCCTTCAAGCCCACCAGTCCACGCCATTCATCGATTACCTATTCACACAATAGTTCGACGTTATCCCACTTTCGCAACACTCCCTACAAATTAGGGGCAATTTACAGAAGCCAATTTACCTACAACCCCGCACATTTTTGGGTTGTGGGAGGAAACCTATGTGGGGTCACAGGGAGAACGTGCAAACTCCCCACAGACGGCAGCCGAGGCATCCATTGTCATGGTGAGGCCCAGCGCAAATTGGAGGAACAGCATCTCGTATTTCGCTTGGGCAGTTTACACCCCAGCGGTAGAGTTGCTGCCTTACAGCGAATGCAGCGCCGGAGACTCGGGTTCAATCCTGACTGCGGGCGCCGTCTGTTTCCAGAGTTTGTACGTTCTCCCCGTGACCTGCGTGGGTTTTCTCCGAGATCTTCGGTTTCCTCCCACACTCCAAAGACGTACAGGTATGTAGGTTAATTGGCTGGGCAAATGCAAAAATTGTCCCTCGTGTAGGATAGTGTTAATGTGCGGGGATCGCTGGGCGACGCGGACCCGGTGGGCCGAAGGGCCTGTTTCTGCGCTGTATCTCTAAATCTAAATCTAAAACATTGACTTCTCCAACTTCCTCTGTCCCTCTCTTTCCCCTCCCCCTTCCCAGTTCTCCCACTAGTCTTCCTGTCTCCTACTACGTCCTATTCTTTGTCCCGCCCCTTCCCCTGACATCAGTCTGAGGAAGGGTCTCGACCCGAAACGTCACCCATTCCTTCTCTCCAGAGATGCTGCCTGACCCGCTGAGTTACTCCAGCACTTTGTGTCTTCCTCAGGATCGATCCTGGTCTTTGACGCTGTGAGGCAGCAGCTTTTTCTTTTGTTTGAGCAGTTTGACTGAACAGCAATACCTCGGTTCAAAGAGTTTGAAAGTTTGCTGCTGGTTCTTTTCAAGTGATGTGGTCCATGTTTTCCAAAGGTTATCGGCATTAATATTTGAGGATGTGGTTTGGTATGTAAATGCACTTTGTAGCTCTGAATTCCACTCTCGCTTTCCAGACGGCACTGTTAGCTTCTGACTCATTACTCAATAGGTTTCACTAATGCACGTCCTTGGCACTCTTGGATCGAGATGGTAGATGGTCACAATGGATTCTTTTTCCAATTTAATAACTCTCCCTGAGAAATCCGGACAGCGGCGGAGTTCGTAGAGCAATTGCCTCACTGCGCCAGTGACCTGCATTCGGGGGCCAGGTGCTGTCTGTGTGGAGTTTGCAGGTACTCCCTGCGATCACGTGGGTTTCCTCCGGTGCTCCGGCTTCCTCCCACATCCCAAAGTCATGCGGGTTTGTAGATTAATTGGCCTCTGTAAATTGCTCCTGTACATAGTGAATGAATATAAAAGTTAGATAACACAATTACATTATTATCGGGGTTTTTTTTTTAGTGTGCTTACATACATTTGATTATATATATATATATTTTTCTCGCTTATTGTAGAGTTTATATAGTAGTGTGTTTACATATTCTGTTGTGATGCTGTGAGTAAGAATTTCATTGCTCTGTCTGGGGCATATGACCATAAAACATTCTTGGACTAGTGTGAAGAGGTGATCGATGATCGGCATGGACTCGGTGGGCCGAAGGGCCCGTTTCCATGCTGTATCTTTCAATCCATCAAGCAAACGTCCATCAGTCTGAAGAAGGGTCTCGACCCGAAACGTCACCCATTCCTTCTCTCCCAAGCTGCTGCCCGTCCCTCTGAGTTACTCCAGCATTTCGTGTCTACCTTCGATTTTAACCAGTATCTGCAGGTTTTTCCTAAGCAAATTCTTTTTCCCAACCAATATCAGACCTTGAGAAATACTGGGAAAAGATGATAATGCTGTGTTAAGTTGTTTTGTCCTTTGTGTTTTATAAAACGACACACACTCTTATATGATGGGTGGCCATTGTGGTAAGGCTGTATCACAAAATGCTGGAGTAACTCAGCAGGTCAGGCAGCATCTAGGAGAGAGGGAATGGTTGATGTTTCGGGTCGAGACCCTTCTTCAGGCTGATGAGACCCATCAGGCTGTAGATGGCTATACTTGTCCTGAATGCGTGCATCAATCATAATCTGCTCTAGGTGGCGATTCCACAGATTCGCCACACTCTAACTAAATAAATTCCTCCTCATCTCCTTGCTAAAGGAACGTCTTGACCTGAAAGGTCACCTCTCCATGTTCTCCAGTGATACTGCCTGGCCCGCCGAGTTACTCCAGCACTTGGTGTCTTTAAAAAAAAATGATGCCAATATTTATATGAAGTATGTTAAACTTTCAAATCTGGGCATCGTTTTAATGAAGTTGGCAATGCTTTTACTTTGGAATTGGAGAGGAATCCATCCTTTTGAAGCTTCATCCTCGTTTCATAAAGAAATTAATAAAATTTCACCGATCTTTTCCACAGGGCATTAACTTTCCTTCAAACAGAGTAAAGTGTGTAACAACTTCTAACTGTTCAGAACTCGAGTCATGAATAAATAGTGAAGTTTTTTATTTTAGTTTTTACCAAGGGACACTTTTGGTTACGGGAGCTTAAAGGGCAAAGTTGGCTGTCAGTCACCAATACCATGGAGAAACTGTGCCTTTGTCCCAGATTCCAGCGCAATGGCACAATGGGGGTTTATTTCATTCTGGGCCAGGAAACAGACAGGCTTCTCTTACAAGAGATGAGTTTTAGTAATGAGCCAAAAATGGACTCGGCGAAGATAATGATTTTATTGGAGGACGATTTTCGGGCTGACTTGTTTAAATTGAATATGTTGAAATTTCGTACATGCCTTCAAACGTGAAGGCGACAAGTCGTCTAAAAACGGAGTGTTTTACTGAGCTGTTTAGTTTAGAGATACAGCTCGGAAACAGGCCCTCTGGCCCACGGAGTCCACACCGACCAGCGATTCCCCCCGTACGCTTTCAGGATTCTACACACACTAGGGGCGATTTGCAATTTTGTTTTAACCAAAGCCAATTAACCTACAAACCTGCAAGTCTTTGGAGCGTGGGAGGAAACGGGAGCACCCGGAGAAAACCCACGCAGGTCACAGGGAGAACGTATAAACTCCGTACTGACAGCACCCGTAGTCAGGATCGAACCCGGTTCTCCAGCGCTGTAAGGCAGCAACTCTACTGCTGCGCCACCGTGCAGCACTAGCTGTTACTGAGCGATACTTCAGATTCAGACTCTGTGATTCATGACTTGCAATCAAATTTTAAGTTGGAAACGTTTGAATCGGGCATGTGTGGGGATACAAAAATAAATGCTGCTGGAAAAGGTATAAATTGAAGGCAAGCATTGAGGACTTTCTTAGGCAAGATGGTCTGTTTGCATTCGATCCACATGGTGGGTCGGGCATGCATGTTGCTCTGCTTGAATGAATTGAAAAGTTGATTTTCAGGAAGATTGTGACAGGATTTTCTGTCAGTCGGTTTTGATTGATTTGTAAAGCTTGTTTGGAAAAGGCTTTGTAATTTCTTTATAATGAATGGAATACTAATTTAAACACGTTGACATAAAATCCAGCATAGTAAGCTTTGAGACTATTTTGAAGCTTGCAGTTTAACATTTATTACCGAAAAATATCGCGTTTATAAATATTTACAAATATAAATTAAATTATTTAAATTTAAATGAAACTGCACAGATTCAGTACTGTAAATCTGACTGGAACCTTCCCTGTTCTGTACACGTGCTGCCAGTTTACATTTCCGAAAGAATCATATTTTTCTGTTTGAGATCCAATTAGTGTGAAGGGTTGGATTTTGTGGCGTGTGCTGTCTCTACCTTTATGCAAGTTCAAGTCGCAAATAATATCCATTTGCCCCTTTCAGCAAATGGAGTTAATATTTAAAGTACACTTTGGCTTTGGCAGCTGAAAAAGAATGGCCCACTGAATGCAAAATTAATATCATTAGACCAGCAAAACAAATTTGTTTTGAGCCCGATGTTCTAATAATGGACCTGCTCCATTATGTTTGCGCTAATGGCATTTCTGGGAAAACGATTTGCTGGCATAATCATAAAGTGCCTTTTAAATTGGGGAGTTTATCTCTTTAGACTTTAGAGATGCAGCGCGGAAACAGGCCCTTCGGCCCACAGAGCCCGCACCGACCAGTATACACCAGTCTACACACACCAGGCTCAATTTTACAACTTACCGAAGCCAATTTGCCTACAAACCTGCAAGTCTTTGGAGTATGAGAGGAAACCGGAGCACCTGGAGAAAATTCAACGCAGTCACAGCGAGAACGTGCAAACTCCATACAGACAGCACCCATAGTCAGGATTGAACCCGGGTCTCTGGCGCTGTGTGGCAGCAACTGTACCAGCTGTGCCATTGTGCTTCCATTGGTAAAAGGCTTACTGCCAAACAGCCTATGTTTACTTCTTGTATGGTTACAAAACATGGAGTTAGATTGAATATAGTTTTAAGCCTTTAATTATTGCAGCTTTAGATATATCCAAGATTCAATCACATGGGGTGGGACAGAGAGACTGAAGTGAAGCGTATATAAAACTTCACAGCACCAGCAAGTTTAAAATAAGGGGATTTTGTGAATAGCAAAAGCAAAAGATGTATTTTCCACCAAGGTTCAGGATGATGTCCTTGCCTTTCATTCATTTCATTTAACTTTTCTGTAATTCTGCTGAAATGACCTGTAACTTCCCAAATTACATTTTAAATCTTGAAAGTTTGTAAAGTGAAATCATCTTGAAATAAGATCCAGTAAACTTTAATGGACACAAAAAGCAGGAGTAACTCAGCATGTCAGACAGCATCTCTGGAGAAAAGGAATGTTTGGATTGACCCTGCCCTTGAACTGAAACGTCACCTATTCCTTTTATCCAGAGATGCTGTCTGACCCGCTCAGTTACTCCTGCTTTTTATGTCTCTCTTCGGTTTAAACCTTGTTCTGCAGTTCCTTCCAACACATCCAGGAACCTTTATTTGGAATCTAACTTAACTCACTGAAATCTTTGCTCGTATGCATACACGGCCTTGCCTTGCTCAGTAACAGATGGTGGCTGGATGCCCTGTCACATCTGGCCTTGATACCATGATAGGGGTTTGTTGGTGAAATGCATTAACTGGAAGAATGGACACGGATTATCCAGTACTACCATGTGAAAGCGTTAAATTTATTCCAACGTAAGTTCACAAGGGAACAAAATGTATTTGAAAGGATTCAGAACTGGTGCATTTCAAATAATTTTGATTGCGAAGCCATTAAGATTAGTTTTGTTCATGGACACGGCATGGACACAGGCTGTCAGGTCCACAGAATCCAGGGTAGGAACGATACAGTATGGAAACGGGCCCTTCGGCCCACTGAGTCCACACTAACCGTCGGCAGACCAATTTCCCTCCGGGGATGAATAAAGTTTTATCGTATCGTTCACCAGTTTTAGGTTATCCCACTGTCCTGACTACGGGTGCTGTCTGTTTGAAGATTGTATGTTCTCCCTGCGTCCTTTGGGGGTTTTCCTCCGGGTGCTCCGGTTTCCTCCCACATCCCAAAGACGTGTAGATTGTAGGTGAATTGGCTTCTGTAAATTGTCCTTGGTGTGTAAGACGGAACTAGAGCATGGGTAATCGCTGGTCGCTGCGAACTCAGTGGGCCAAAGGGCCTGTTTCCGCACTGTATCTCTAAATAAAACTAGACCACAGGCAGCTGAATGTTATGTGGTCAGAAGTGTCTGACAGACAGCAATCGCCGTTCTACTGTAGCTACTAACTGAGTGCTCCTTTGTAGACCATGCAGGCTGTGTCTGCTAACAAAGGGGCCTTTCTGTTACCAATGTTTGGAAGGATACTTTCAGCTGGTAAAGATAAGACCTGACATGAAAGCAGAAAGTAGTTTGTGCTGGTGTTCTGTGAAAGTTATTTGATTTGTTCAACTAAAGACTGCCATTCCCAATTCACACTTAAATTTTTTTTTTAAGCCTTAACATCCGTTGATCAAAGTTAAAAGAAATGCCTACATTTATTGGATTAGTTTTAGAAATGCATTCTGGAAACATCCTCTGGTCCACTGAATCCACACCGACCATCGATCACCCCTTCACACTAGTTCTATGTTATCCCATTTTCTTGTCCCACTTTCTTATCCCTCTTCACTCCCTACACACGAGGGGCAATTTGTGGAGGCCAATTAACCCACAAACCCGCACGCCTGTGGGATGTGGGAGGAGACTGGAGCACCCGGAAGAAACCCCTACAGACACAGGGGAATCGTGCAAACTTCACACAGACGGCACCCGAGGTCAGGATTGAACCCGGGTCTCTGGTGCTGTGAGGCAGCAACTCTACCGCTGTGCAACAGTGTGCCCATTGTAACTAACGGGTTACTTGAAGAATCTTGAAGTAAATAAATCAGCATGAAAACCTAGAAGTTGGAATAACCCAAAATTTAATTAAGTAACTGCATTTCAACAGCTTTTTATGCATGGTCTAATTGGCTGGAAGCCATGCATGTGCAACTTTGACTAACATTACTCTAAAACATTTCACTTCAAGATAAGGGACAGGTAATATGAATGTGATACCTACTTGTTTGTGAGCCATGTAGCTATCCATGCTCATCTCTCATATTTCCCACAGGGGACTTTAACCACCTACCCTTCACATTTAATAACGTTCCCTTGGGTTCCCACCGATGGTATCACAAAATGCTGGAGTAACTCAGCAGGTCCGGCAGCATCTAGGAGAGAGGGAATGGGTAACGTTTCGGGTCGAGACCCTTCTTCTTGGGTTCCCACTATCGGCATCTTGCTCATAAATATTGTGGCTTCCGGCATCTGATTTGGCCCTACCTTTCCCTTCGCCTGTTTGTGTACTTGTGGAATACTTTTCAATTTTCCAATTATGTTTCCTTCCTATTTGTAATCTTTTCAGCTCACTCTTTGTATCTCATTATCTCTTTTCATTATTTAGCTTCTAGACTTCCTACAATCAGCCTGTGTCTCACTCGTGCTAACAACTAGGCACCTGTCAAATGCTCTTTCCATGACACCACTCCACATTTGGTCAGTCACCCAGAGAGCTTTAGATCTAACTTCACTGCATTTCTCTCCTCTTGCAACCTATAGATTGTAGCCGCCGCCTGAAAAGCTGCCTATTGTTCAGTCTGAAGAAGGGTCTCGACCCGAAACGTCACCCATTCCTTTTCTCCTGAGATGCTGCCTGACCCGCTGAGTTACTCCAGCATTTTGTGAATAAATACCTTCTATTGTTCAGTTGTAGTTTTGCAGACCAAGAATTTATTTCAGCTGGAGAGACGGCAGATATGGAGAGAGAAACGGTTTGTCGAGCATTAGCGGAGTCGGGGGGTATGGGGAGAAGGCAGGAACGGGGTACTGATTAAGAATGATCAGCCATGATCACATTGAATGGCGGTGCTGGCTCGAAGGGCCGAATGGCCTCCTCCTGCACCTATTGTCTATTGCCATACCCCATTGACACTATCCAACCATATGATCTCACAAGAATCAATCTGAAGAAGGGTTCCAGCACAAAACATTGCCTGTCCATTCCCAACACAGATGCTGCCCGACCTGCTGAAATCCTCCAGCCCTTTGTGTTTTGCTCAAGATTCCAACCTCTGCAGTTTCTTGCGTCTTGATTTCACAAGTATCCTGTTACCATGCTCTTACTAAATTCACTAAGTCTGAAGAAGGGTCTCGACCTGAAACGTCACCCATTCCTTCTCTCCTGAGTTACTCCAGCATTTTGTGTCTACCTTACTAAATTCAAACTCTTTTTTGACATCTCCGTTTTTCTCCTTTTTCCTTTTTGTCCTTACTTGAATAATAGTTAAATCCGCTTATAAAGTTGATATTTAAACCTAGATTAGACCATGAAAGCTACGTATATATTTCCAATTGTTGCTGCATCCGAGGAAATTTTAAACATATTCATTGATTGAAAAACTTCTCAAATCGTGTGTCCAAAATATATATTTTGTTTTATTGGAGGAACAGATGAGATATCGTGAATGAGTTTGATGCCATTGCTTTGGGCATGCGAGTGAAAGTTGTCATGCAGAAATGGGTTACCTTCTAAATGAGCTTGAGCATTGATTGATGGCAAAGAACTAATTGCAAGTCCCATTTTACTACATGAACAAAAAGGAACATAGCAAAATTGGTTTAGTTTAGAGATAAGGCATGGGACAGGCCCTTTGGCCTTCCGAGTCCACACCAACTACTAATCCGTTCACACTAGTTCTATGTTATCCCACTTTCTCATCCACTCCCTGCACACTAGGGGCAATTTACAGAGGCCAATTAACCTACAAACCCGCACGTCTTTGGGGTATGGTACGAAATGGGAGCTGGAACCCAGAGGAAATACCACATGAGCACATGGGCAGCACCAGAGGTCAGGATCGAACCCTGGTCCCTGGTGCAATGAGGCAGCAGCTCTACCAGCTGCACCATGATGCTGCCCAAACGCCAGAGATTACAGACCCAACCTGCTCAAATTTCTCCTCTTGTGACAGAACAACTATACATGCCACAGATATAGGTTTGTGAAGGATAATGGCAGAAAGAGAAACGACTGGATTTAATCTTATTGAGCAGTGGATCAGGCTTGAGGGCCTGAATGTCCCTCCTTGTGCTTCTATTCCTGTTATGTTTGATTTGGTTTAAAGGTATAGCGCGGAAACAGGCCCTTCGGCCCACCGAGACCTCGCTGACCAGCGATCCCTGCACATTAACACTGCCATACACACACTCACGAGGGACAATATTACACTTACACCGATCCAATTAACCTACAAACCTGTAGGTCTTTAGAATGTGGGAGGAAACCGAAGATCTCTGAGAAAACCTACACGGTCACGGGGTGAACGTGTAAACTCTGTACAGACAGCACCTGCAGTCAGGATCGTACTTGGTCTCTGGCGCTGTAAGACAGTAGCTCTACCACTCCGCCACCGTGCCGCCCATGTATTTATGTAATATTGGATGTGCACAGCGTCAAGAATGTGATCCCGTGACCAACCACTTTTTGCGTACATTTCTTGACAGTGTTTATGGGTCATTCCTGCCCCTGCCTTTCTCTGGGAAGAAGCAGTCTGTCTGTGCACTAACAGAGAAATGTTGTTTTGCTTTGTAAGTTTTGTTTAAGTAAATAAAGAACCTTTTGTTCCAATGGCTGGCTATCCTCCAATGTCTCAATAAATGAGAGAGAGAGAGAGAGAAGTAATGAGTGAGCCCCTTTTGAAGATGAAGTTAAAATGAAGGTGCTCAACTGAACAGGATTTTTTTTTCTATTCCCTGGAAGTCATATTGAAGTAGCAGGAAATGCATTCACATGGCAACTGTCAGGAATGCCACTGGACTGATACTGCCTTCAACACGAGCAAAGTTTGTTAATAGTTATTATTAACGAAATCTGAATATAATCAGGTGGTAGAGCTGGTAGAGCTGCTGCCTCTCGGTGCCCAGAGTCCTGGGTTCGATCCCGACCTCGGGTGCTGTCTGTGTGGAGTTTGCAAGTTTTCCATGACCCCGTGGGTTTCCTCCAGGTGTTCCGGTTTCCTCGCGGAACCCAAAGCCGTGTGGGTCTGTAGGTTAACTGGCCTCTGTAAATTGCCCTTTGTGTGTAGGGACTATGCTTCAAAAATATCAGTTTCTCCACAGGACGAGTTACAAGGATTACTAGTTTAGGTTTGAGAGATAGCATAGGAACAGACCCTTCAGTCCACACTGACCATTGATCACCATTTTACACTGGTTCCACTTTGTCCCTCTTTCTCATCCGTTGCCCACACATTAGGGTCAATTTTACAGAGGCCAATAAACCTACTATTGAAGATTAGAGATCTTCTTCAGTCTGAACAAGGGTCTCGACCCAAAACGTCACCCATTCCTTCTCTCCTAAGATGCTGCCTGACTTGCTGAGTTACTCCAGCATTTTGTGAATAAATACCTTCGATTTGTACCAGCATCTGCAGTTATTTTCTTATGGTGGTAGATTCCCAGGTTCTTTCAGATTCGTAAAATAATTATGTCAAGCAGTGATAGTTCTATCATCATCATCACAATCCCGAAGACGAGGCCAGATATCAGATATTTTCAACTCCAGTACTCTTCAATGCCTTTCTTTCTCCAGGATTTCCCCTTAAAATCGTGACTCTGTTTTGGGACCGTCATTTTAAACGTGGTGTTAACTTGTTTGTGAATTAAGTGACGAGGTGAATCTAACATGGAACTTTTCAAATTTTGTACCTGGTTTCTTTTAAAAAGGAAAAAAAAAAAACAAGTTGCTGTAAACTAGTGCAACTGTTGACTTGTGGCTAAATAAAAATTGGTAAAGGTTAAAAAAATAAAGGGTGCAACGGTAGAGTTGCTGCCTTACAGCGCTTGCAGCACCGGAGACCGGGGTTTGATCCCGACTACGGGCGCTGTCTGCACGGAGTTTGTACGTTCTCCCCGTGACCTATGTGAGTTTTCTCCAAGATCTTCGGTTTCCTCCGACACTCCAAAGACGTACATGTTTGTAGGTTACTGAGCTTGGTGTAAATGTAAATTGTCCCTCGTGTGTTTAGGATAGTGTTAGTGTGCGGGGATCGCTGGTCGGCGTGGACTCGGTGGGCCGAAGGGCCTGTTTCCGCACTGTATCGCTAAACTAAACTCTAAAATCTTTGAGTACTGATGGTTGAGATGTACATTTTGCTCAGGATCCTGGCTGGGTTAAGGAATATTGCTCTTCTATAAAATTAGGCATAGATGCTTTTAAATTCACAAAGAGCAGTTGAGTCTTTCAGCTTTAACTTTAGGGATTTAGCATGCAAACACGCCCTTGACCAATTGAGTTCACACCGACCAATGATCCCCTGTACTCCAGTCTTATCCTACACACTAGGGGCGATTTTACAGAACCCGATTAACCGTCAAACCTGTACGTCTTTGGAATGTGTGAGGAAACCGGAGCATCCAGAGAAATCCCACGTGGTCAGAGGGAGACCGTACCGATTCTATACAGACAGCACCTGAGGTCAGGATTGAACCCGGGTCTCCAGCGCTGTGAGGCAGCAACTCGTACCGCTCCGCCACTGTGCCAGGCCATGCGATGATTCTGAACAACACTGAAGTGTTAAACTTTACGCTCAAACATTAGGCGTGCACTGAATCTGTTTGGATAGTCGCTCCATTGAAACTGTTGTTGCCAGTTAAAGGAAGCCATGCTTGAAGATGGGAATTTAAGATGACACATTCAATTTGAACGTTATCTGCAGGGTGTCACATCAAATTAAAAGAATGGATGAAACTATGTGCAAGAGAAATATTCTTTCATGTCAAAGTAATTTGCTACATACTTTGTGGTCTCTGGCTATGTAGGTCAGGTTGATAGGAACAAACTGCGCCAAATGTCAAAATGACCACAAATGAGTTGAAGCTGCAAAGTCGGAAAGAAACAGAATAACTTCCAGTTGACTGACATTTTCAATTACCGGTCATTGCTTTCATATTTAATAATAAGCCACAAATTGATGAAGATCACAAATTAATTAATGCCATTGCATAAAATCGAGAACTGTGACAGGTGACTCAAGTCGTCAGTTTGGCAATTGAAGTGCCAACTTTCCCATCTTGTCTTTCTCGGTGTTGTTGCTAAATTCTGTTTGAGAGATGAAACACGTCATAACTTCAAGATGGAGGCGCAAGGAACTGCAGCTGCTGCAATCTGGAGCAAAGCACAAAGGAACTCGGCGGGTCGGGCAGCATCTTTGGAGGGAATAGACAGATGATGTTTTGGGTTACGACCCTTCCTCAGACTGATTGGAGTAGGGGAAGAAAAGCTGGAAGGGGGGGGGGATTGGTGGTGAGGCCAAGCATGTCAAGCGAGTCTGAAGATGGGGTCTCGACTCCAAACATCACCCATTCATTTTCTTGAGAGATGCCGCCTGAACCGCTGAATTGCTCCAACATTTTGTGTGCAATGTGCAACATCACTGTGCAATATTGCCCCGCAGACAGGAGAGACGATGAGGAGAGAGTCGCTGATGGCAACGGATGTGAGCATTGGGACGGTAGAGAGGGACTGGGGTAATGGCTCCAGCGCCTTCAAGGTCGGCTGCAGGAGGCACCCCCAGGACACACAGGTGGTCGGGCGAGGAGAGGGGCATTGGGTTGTTGGCCTGCAGCAGCCTGGGGCTTACTTGGATCAGGGGCAATAGTCAATAGGCAGTGGAGGCCAATTCTCTGAGTGCATTCAAGAGAGAGCTGGATAGAGCTCTTAAGGATAGCGGAGTCAGGGGGTATGGGGAGAAGGCAGGAACGGGGTACTGATTGAGAATGATCAGCCATGATCACATTAAATGGCGGTGCTGGCTCGAAGGGCCGAATGGCCTCCTCCTGCACCTATTGTCTATTGTCTATTTGTCACATACACATAAATGTGCAGTGAAATGAAAGATTACCCACATCTTTGGTGAAGATTGTAAATTATCCCTCGTGTTTAGGATGGTGCTTGTGTATGGGGATCGCTGGCTAGCACGGATTCGGTGAGCTGAAGGGCCTGTTCCCGTCCTGCATCTCTTAACTAAAGGGAACTAATCTAATCATTATAAACATAAATCACATTTGCCATATTACTGTGTTATTCCTTCCCCCCCCCCCCCCCCCCCCCCTCACGCTACTTTGACTGTGCCATCTTTATCATGATCTCGTCTTTCCCTCGGCTTCTCACTCTTGTCAGTAAATTAGTCTATTGTCCTTTCATGGGGCTGTCTACTGTTTGGCCATTATCACCTTGAGATGTTTCTGGGAAGAGTGATTGGTTTATCAGATTTTGAAATACTGGATGAATGGGTTTCACTCAATCAACAAATAGTGGATTAACATTTCAATAGACAATAGGTGCAGGAGGAGGCCATTCGGACCTTCGAGCCAGCACCACCGTTCAATGTGATCATGGCTGATCATTCTCAATCAGTACGCCGTTCCTGCCTTCTCCCCATACCCCCTGACCCCGCTATCTTTAAGAGCTCAATCTAGCTCTCTCTTGAATGCATTCAGAGAATTGGCCTCCACTGCCTTCTGAGGCAGAGAATTCCACAGATTTACAACTCTCTGACTGAAAAAGTTTTTCCTCATCTCAGTTCTAAATGGCCAACCCCTTATTCTTAAACTGTGGCCCCTGGTTCTGGACTCCCCCAACATTGGGAACATGTTTCCTGCCTCTAACGTGTCCAACCCCTTAATAATCTTATACGTTTCGATAAGATCCAAAGCCTTTTGGAGACAAATTGAGATTTCGAGGGATAAGGTTGCAATTTATCTCAGGACAGCCAGACTGCAGCGTCTGATGAGGAAGGAGTTCTTGCTTCTCGTCTCTCAACCCAACTTTGGTTTCTCGTGGAATGCTGGAATGGAAATTCTGGTTGACCTTTGGTCAATGTTGGCTTATCATGGCTTATCATTATCATATGCTCTGGCTGCATGTTTGGCTTTTGGCTAAAGTTTACTTGTCGTTGTCACTGCTTAAATCATGGGGTTGTTGTCCAATTTGCAACAATTTCAGCACAGCATAAAAATGACTTGTGTTGGCAATCTGAATACAACTAATTTTTAGTTTAGTGCGGAAACAGGCCCGTTGGGCCACCAAGCCTAGCAATCACCAACTATACCACTTCTATCCTGCTTTAGGTCTCGAGCATGGAAGTAGGCCCTTCAGCCCACAGAGGCAGTGCCGACCAGTGATCACCTTGTACACTAGCACAACCCGACACCTGTTACTGAAGCCAATTAACCTACAAACCTGCGCGTCTTTGAATGTGGGAGGATCCCAGAGCACCCGGATAAAACCCACGTGGTCACAGGGCAAACATACAAACTCCGTACAGACAGCACCCGTAGTCAGGATTGAACCCGGGCCTCTGGCGCTGTAAAGCAGCAACTCTACCGCTGCGCCATGGTGCTGGGGTGCTTTAGGAATTCATTAGGTCTGGCAGGATTCATGGAGGAAATGGACAGAAGGCATTGCGGGTCGAGACCCAAAACGTTCCACCATTCGATCATGGCGGATCTATTTCCCTCCCTCAATCCCATTCTCCTGCCTTCCCCCCCCGGAACCTTTGACACTCTCACTAATCAAGAACCGATCAATATCTGCTTTAAAAATGGCCTGTGTCTTGGCCCCCACCAGCATCTGTGCTGATAAATTCCACACTTTCTCCAGCCTCTTGCTAAAGCAATACCTCCTTATCTCCAGGATAGAGGTATATCCTTTTATTCTAAGGCAATGTCCTCTCGTTTTGACTCTCCCATTACTGCAAACATCCTTTTTACATCCAGTCTATCTGGGCCTAAAGAAGGATCCCGACCTGAAACATCAATCTATCCATGTTCTCCACAGATGCTACCTGACCCACTGCGTTGCTCCAGTAGTTTGTGTCTTATTTTTGTAAACCAACATCCAGCAGTTCTTGGTTTCTAGAAGATGCTGGAATTATTCCTGGTTTTCCAATGGGATTGTGTAATAGCTGCATTTCTCCATTTTTTCCTTGGCATTGTCTACGGGGAGCAAGATTTGTGACCAGGTTCCCTGCAATTTCCACCTTTGCCATTCTCAGTAACCGAGGTGACATTCCATGCAGACTGTAGGGAAATAACAGCAGATGCTGCTACAAATTGAGGGTATCACAAAATGCTGGAGTAACTCAGCAGATCAGGCAGCATCGAGGAGAGAAGGAATGGGCGGCGTTTCGGGTCAGTCAGAAGAAGGGTCTCGACCCGAGATGCTGCCTGACCTGCTGAGTTACTCCAGCATTTTGTGATTCCTTCCATGGAGACTGGGTGACTTTAATACCTCGTTTGAACAGAGGTGGTTTTAGGGATTGGGGAAGGGAAAACAAATGCTTGGCTTTAGTTCAGAAATACAGCGCAGAAACAGGCCCTTTGGCTCAACGAATCCGTGCTGACCAGCAATCACCCCATACACTAACACTATTCTACACACACTGGGGACAATTTACAATATTACCAAAGCCAATTAACCTACAAACCTGTACATCTTTGGAGTGTAGGAGGAAACCGGAGAAACCAGGTGGTCATGGGGAGAACGTACAAACGTTCTATTGAATATCTGCAGCCTGGAGGAGCAGTCAAAATATGTTCCCTAAATTTGTGACTGGAAAATGACACATTTTATGAATAATGTCCATGTTTTTGTTGTGAAGCGATACAGAAGCCAGCCTTTGAGGAAATCTGTCTGGAATTCTGAGATGTTTCCTGAAAAGATGTCTCTGACTTAACAATACTCCAGAAAAGATCGGTAAAATGTTATGTTTTCATGACTTTAAGGTTTCAAAGGCAATGTCTAAAATAGCTAAACAATGGCTACTGGAAAACAATAGCGAGGCAGTTGGTTCTGTTGCTCTCTTGTTGGGAATGTGTAAGCCAGAACAATTCTTTGCTGGATAAATGTCCCGCATTGAAGACATTGTGCACATTTGTGCTTTTATTTCCTTCCTTCTGTTGGAACGCATCAACTAGTGTTGGCCATTTGACTTGCAACGTTTCCACCATTCCATAGTATCATGGCTAAGCTTTGACCTACCTCATAAGCCTTAATACCTTTTAAATCAGCAAAGATCTATTCATTACAGATGTGACGAATAGACGTACAGATGTTTATTAAGTGTGTTGGAAGGAACTGTGGATGCAGGTTTTCAACTGAAGATAGACACAAAAACCTGGAGTAACTCAGCGGGTCAGACAGCACCTCTGGAGATGCTTCAGATTCTCCAAAGATGCTGTCTGACCTGATTAGTACGGGCATCAGGGGCTATGGAGAGAGGGCAGGAGAATGCGATTGAGAGGGAAAGATAGATCAGCCATGATTAAATTATGGGGTAGATTTGATGGGCCGAATGGCCTAATTCCTCCTATACCTCAACATATCATGAACATGAATATTAAGAATTACTGTTGTGTCATTTCCCCCATTTTCAATGGAAAGTTCCAAATTCATACCATATTCTGCAGGGAAAATTCTCTACTAATGTCAAGCCCGATTGACTATGCTTCAATATTTTGTAATGAGGAACTGCAGATACTAGTTTACGAGAAAAAAAAGACACAATGTTCTGGAGTAACTCAGCGGATCGGGTAGCATCGTTGGAGAACATGGATAGGTGACGTTATGGGTCAAGGTTTCAGTTCGGGTCAGACTGAAAGATCTGAAGAAGGGTCCCGATCCGAAACATTACCGATCCACGTTTTCCAGGGATTTTAGATTTTTTAGATTTAGAGATACATCGCGGAAACAGGCCCTTTGGCCCACCGTGTCCGCACCGCTCAGCGATCCCCGCACACTAACACTCCCACACACACACTAGGGACAATTTTTTTTTACATTTGCCCAGCCAATTAACCTACATACCTGTACGTCTTTGGAGTGTGGGAGGAAACCGAAGATCTCGGAGAAAACCCACGCAGGTCACGGGGAGAACGTACAAACTCCGTACAGACGGCACCCGTAGTCAGGATCGAACCTGAGTCTCCGGCGCTGCATTCGCTGTAAGGCAGCAACTCTACCGCTGCGCCACCTTGCCGCATGACCAGCTGAGTTACCCCAGCACTTTGTCTTTGCTTCCTCAATATTTGGCAATACTAAGTAAGGCTCCTTGTCTTCGAATCTCTAACCATCAGAAATATTTTTTTTCTGCTCCTTTTTAATTCCAAGTTCAACTGGAAAACGTAAACAAATCAAACGTTGAATTCTTGGAAGTAAATGTAGTTAGTGGAACCACTGCAGTTGTGTTGTAGCTATCGATTTATTTGCTGCACATGTTGCACTCTGATATCTTGGAGTTTAAATAAAACTTACAAGAGTGAAAGGAATTCTTGACTCAGTTGCCCTCGATGTTTTCCAAAATTTTGTTTGAACTTGATTAATCTTAGCTCTGTTGTTGGATCTTTGAAGCCGAGCGTTTATCTAAAGTGCGTCCAAGTTTGTTTTTGATCCACTAAGTTGAATTGGTGTCCCACTCAACTGGTTAATGGTTTGTACTCATTGAAATGTGTTGAACGTGAATGGGAAATTAAGTTGTTACCTACAGAATGAATCCACTTCCAAACAAAAAGATTGAAGAGTCCAAATTGCTCGTGCTTTGTTTTACTTTTGTGATGAAAATGCCGTCTATCCGTGTACTCCAGAGATGCTGCCTGATCCACTGAATTATTCCAGCACTTTGTGTTTTTTTTTGTAAACCAGCATCGTTTGTCTATCCAATTTAGACAGATACAAGGATTGGACAGGCCGAGGGATATGGGCCTATTGTAGGCAGGTGGGACTAGGACAGATGGGACATGTTGGTCGGTGAGGGCAAGTTGGGCTGAAGAGCCTATTTCCACATTCTGTGACTCTATGTCTCTAGATAGAGTTCCTTGTTTCAAAGAAGGGTCTCGGCCAGAAACGTCACCCATTCCTCCTCTCCAGAGATGCTGCATGTCCTGCTGCGTTACTCCAGCTTTTCGTGCCTATCCTTGTTTCTACGCTTTACTGCTCCACTGAAGCTATGCTTACTTTGAAGAAGGTCTCTTCCCCCTCTCACTGATTCCGAGTGCTCTTCCACCCTATGACCATCCTCTGACACAAAGGTTCTGATTTTGAATCTGAAGAAGGGTCTCGACCCAAAATGTCACCTATCCATGTTCTCCAGAGATGCTGCCTGCCTCGCTGAGTTACTCCAGCACTCTGTGAAACGTCACCTATCCATGTTCTCCAGAGATGCTGCCTGACCCGCTGAGTTACTCCAGCACTCTGTGAAACGTCACCTATCCATGTTCTCCAGAGATGCTGCCTGACCCGCTGAGTTACTCCAGCATTTTGTGCCTTCTCTGAGGCTTCTTTACTCAGCTGGCCAAGTGGTTGATGTCATTTTACAACAGGATGGAAGGACTTGGCAACCAGACTTTGAAGGTTGACAAAGTCGCGATGTTTGCAGCTGATAATCCTGTTTTGTTTTGAACATGGATGGAAGCATTAGTAGCGGTTGGGGGTGGGGGGAGGGGAGGAGAGGAGGAGAGGGGCAATTCCGCGTACCAATTTGTTTGATATTGAAGGCGATTGAGGAAAATCAGTCTCGGAGACGCAAGTGGAACAGTCTGCATGAAATGTCGAAAGCAGAAGTTATGATGATCGGCCCATTAAAAATTGTTGAAATCCTGTAAATAGCAGATGAGCTCATAGATGCAATGCACTTGGATTTTCCCCAGTGTGTAAGATGGAACTGCAGATGTTGGTTTATACTGAAGACAGACACAAGGTGCAGGAGTAACTCAGCGGGTCAGGCAGCATCTCTGGAGAAAAGGACTAGGTGATGTTTCGGATCGAGACCGTTCGGCGGACTGCCTGAAGTCCCGATGAGGTCCAGATTGACCCTCTACACCATCCGAGGGGCTGCATTTTCGGACGGACTTCCAGGACTTATACAGACCGCGCTTATAAAGTCAAAAATAGTATTGCTTTGCAAGAAGATGCACATTAATGTTGAACGTAATAAAAGGTTGCCTTTAATCAGTAGTATTTTACACCTTTTTGCAGTGTGATAAAAGAAAAACGGTTTTGCTGTGTTTTTAATGCAAAACCTTGCAAGATAATAATTGCAAGGGAGACTAAAATTGAAAGTTCTAATGAGCAGACCCACTTGGGCCGAAGGGCATGTTTCCGCGCTGTATCTATAAACTAAATTTCAAACCCACGATGGAACTGATTTGCAGATTTGCTTCTGATGGGCAGATACCACCTGCTTGCTGTTTTACACCCTTCAATATTAATATTGGGGCAACATGGTGGCGCAGCGGTAGAGTTGCTGCCGTACAGCCGGTGACCAGCGTGGGTTTTCTCTGAGATCTTCGGTTTTCACCCACACTCCAAAGACGTACAGATTTGTAGGTTAATTAGCTTGGTAAATGTAAAGATTGTCCCTAGTGAGTGTAAGATCGTGTTAATGTGCGGGGATCGCTGGTCGGCGCGGACCCGGTGGGCCGAAAGGGCATGTTTCCGCGCTGTATCTCTAAACTAAAATTATTCTCGGAAAATGGGACTGCTGGGCCAAAGGGGCTGTTTCCATGCTGTATCTCCAAAGCTAAAACTAATGTTGTCATAATTAGTTATGACAAAATTAATATTGTCATATTAGTCATTCAAAACCAATATTGTCAGTGGTTGGACATATAGCTTACAATTTAGCCCACAAAATGTGTCAGAAGGAGCTGCAGACACTGGTTTAAACCGAAGGTCGACACAAAATGCTGGAGTAACTCAACGGAACAGGCAGCATCTCTGGAGAGAAGGAATGGGTGACGTTTCGGGTCTGAAGAAAGGTCTCAACTCAAACCCATTCCTTCTCTCCAGAGATGCTGCCTGACCCTCTGAGTTACTCCAGCTTTTTGTGTCTATTTACAATTTAGCACAATTGGTAAAGCAATTCAGTTATTGGGGCGGCACGGTGGCGCAGCGGTAGAGTTGCTACCTGACAGAGCCAGAGATCCGGGTTTCATCCTGACTATGGGTGCTGTCTGTACGGAGTTGGCACATTCTCCCCGTGTTCTGCGTGGGTTTTCCCCAGGTGCTCCGGTTTTCTCCCTCGCTCCAAAGACGTTTATAGGTTAATTGGCTTTGGTAAAAAAACATTGTAAAATATTCCTAGTGTGTAGAATAGTGTTGGTGTACAGAGATTGCCGGCCGTCGTGGACTCGGTGGACTGAAGGGCCTGTTTCTTGCTCTGTATCTCTCAACTGAACTAAATTTTGTGCTTCTAATGTGTGTGACACAGTGCAATTTTATGCAAGATAGGCGTCTGTTTACAAAGTGCGGAAACTAAAATAAGTACAGTAATTGTGAGGAAATAGCACACAAAAAAAATGTGATTTGCCTTTTAATTCCTGAACAATTACCATTGTTCAAGAGTTGTCTGCATCTAAAAATAAACCAGGCTGTCAAACACTGGTGCAGACAAGGCAGCCTAGTTTACAAGTCTGGAGTGCTGAGTTACTCCCTTCAGTTGGTTTCTGTGGACCAAGTTTATATTGTCAGATTGCCTTTGAAGTGACTTTTGGAATTTGTTTCTTATTCAGACTGCATCAACTGCATATTGCTCACAGCTGTAGTTTATCTCTGCCATATGCTGACATTCTTTCTTAAGCATTTCCTGCAGAATTTGTTTGTAGAATGTAAACAAATCTATGTTCTAAATAGGTCTCAGTTTTTAGTGCTGAACTGCTCTAGTTGAAGGTTATTGAAAAACAAATTATCCAAGGGGGAAAATGCAAGTTAATGTTAATTAGAAGAGAATATTTTGTATATAAACAAGAAGAACTGCAGATGCTGGTTTATACAAAGGATAGACACAAAGTGCTGGAGTAACTCAGCAGGTCAGGCAGCGTCTCTGGAGAAAAAGCATAGGTGATGTTTCGGGCCAGGACCCATCTTTGGTCTGAAGAAGGGTCCCGACACGAAACGTCACCCATCCTTTTTCTCCAGAGATGCTGCCTGACCCGCTGAGTTACTCCAGCACTTTGTGAAAATCGTTTATTGGTTGTGGTTGACATTCATTAAGCGATAATTGGTTATTGTTATCTCTTAAATAAACAGAACTAAAGTAAACTATAAAACCTACCGATTTATAGTTTATAGTTTGCTTTACTTTTGTTTATTTAGGAGATACAGCATGGAAACAGACCCTTTAACCACCAAGACCAATCACCCATTCACACTAGTTCTATGTGCAAGAAGGAACTGCAGATGCTGGTTTAAACCGAAGATAGACACAAAAAGCTGGAGTGACTCAGCGGGCGGGACAGGCAGCATCTCTGGAGAGAAGGAATGGGTGATGTTTTGGGTCGAGACTCTTCCCCCAGACTGGTTAAGGATAAGGGATCTTGTAGCCCTAACCAGTCTGGGGGAAGGGTCTCTACCCGAAACGTCACCCATTCCTTCTCTCCAGAGATGCTGCCTGTCCCGCTGAGTTACTGCAGTTTTTGTGTGTCTATCTTCACACTAGTTCTATGTGATCCTGCTTTTTCGTCCACTCCCTACACACCAGGGGCAATGTTCAGAGGCCAATTAAACCGACAAACCTGCACATTCTGGGGATGTGGGAGGATACACGCGCGGTCACAGCGAGAACGAGCAAACTCCCCACAGACAGCGCCTGTAGTCAGGATTGAACCCGGGACTCTGGTGCTGTGAGGCAGCAACTCAACCAGCTGTAGCTCTCTGCCAGCCTAACAAATAAACAGTAGAAATCACTACAGTGAATGTATTGGTTAATTCACCATCTAGTCTATTGTTCAGCAGCCTTTTATCTTCAACATCTTTAACAGGAGATCTGCCAGTGTTGTTTTTTAATTTAACCTCCGCTATCACTGGTGATCTGCACAGCTTTGAATGCAATGTGGTCAGGACTGGCTGTTGTATTCCGATGAAAATTTTGGTTGTCTTCAGTCAGTGCTCTTTGTTTAGTGAGGCGCATAATTGGAAGGGAGTCACACGCATCCTGCAATTATGCTGAAGCACGTTGTAGCTTGTTCTTGGGAAGATGCAAAAGCATTCTGTCCCTATTATTTTAAGAAATCCAATCACAAATCAAAAATGCAAAAAATAGCAGTGTTTTCTTTCAACATTCTGAGGAGGAGCATCTGATGGGGACTCTAACTCACCTTGACAAGATATCAACTTTTTAATTAAACGTCACTTCTGAAGAAAAAAAATGGTTATCGCTGATAAGGCACAACGTGCTGGAGTCACTCAGTGGGTCATATCATCATCATATCATATATATACAGCCGGAAACAGGCCTTTTCGGCCCACCAAGTCCGTGCCGCCCAACGATCCCCGTACATTAACACTATCCTACACCCACTAGGGACAATTTTTTTTTTTTACATTTACCCAGCCAATTAACCTACATACCTGTACGTCTTTGGAGTGTGGGAGGAAACCGAAGATCTCGGAGAAAACCCACGCAGGTCACGGGGAGAACGTACAAACTCCTTACAGTGCAGCACCCGTAGTCAGGATCGAACCTGAGTCTCCGGCGCTGCATTCGCTGTAAAGCAGCAACTCTACCGCTGCGCTACCGTGCCGCCCTGCAGGCAGCATCTCTGGACAACTTGGATAGGTGACATTTCGGGACTGGCTACGAATATGCGTCCTGTCCTGAAACATTACCTACCCATGTTAACATAGAAAATAGGTGCAGGAGGAGGCCATTTGGCCCTTCGAGCCAGCACCCTAGCATGGATCTGTTGTCCACAGATGCTGAAGGGGGACACAAAAAGCTGGAGTAACTCAGCGGGACAGGCAGCATCTCTGGAGGGGAATGGGTGACGTTCCGGGTCGAGACCCTTCTTCAGACTGAAAGTCACAGGAAAGAGAAATGAGAGATATAGACAATGGTGTAGAGAGATATAGAACAATGAATGAAAGATATGCAAAAAAGTAACGATGATAAAGGCAACAGGCCATTGTTAGCTGTTTGTGTAAGAAGGAACTGCAGATGCTGGTTTACACCGAAGATAGACACAGAAAGCCTGAGTAACTCAGTGGGACAGGCAGCATCTCTGGAGAGAAGGAATCTCTTCAGAGATGCTGCCTGTCCCGCTGAGTTACTCCAGATTTTTGTGTCTATCTATTGTTAGCTGTTTGCTAGGTGAGAACGGGAAACTGATACGACTTGGGTGGGGGAGGGATGGAGGGAGAGGGAATGCAGGGGTTACTGAGATGAGGAAAAACTTTTTCAGTCAGAGAGTTGTGAATCTGTGGAATTCTCTGCCTCAGAAGGCAGTGGAGGCCAATTCTCTGAATGCATTCAAGAGGGAGCTAGATAGAGCTCTTAAGGATAGCAGAGTCAGGGGGTATGGGGAGAAGGCAGGAACGGGGTACTGATTGAGAATGATCAACCATGATCACATTGAATGGTGGTGCTGGCTCGAAGGGCCGAATGGCCTCCTCCTGCACCTATTGTCTATAGTCTATTGTAAAAGGCTCTTCATTATCTCAAAAGCGTTAAGGTGGACTCAGTCGACCGAAGAGCCAGTTTTCATGCTGTATCTCTAAACTAAACTAAATCAAATGAATCTGACACCAGGTGTTATTAAGCTTTATTTTTAGGTGAAGTTGCCAAGAAGTGTTTGCATTCATTCGAGGCGGATGATTTCATCGTTCATCATTGACAGCTGCCTCGAACGCTTATTAAGGGGTTGGACACGATAGAGGCAGGAAACATGTTCCCAATGTTGGCGGAGTCCAGAACCAGGGGCCACAGTTTAACAATAAGGGGTAGGCCATTTAGAACGGAGATGAGGAAAAACCTTTTCAGTCAGAGAGTTGTGAATCTGTGGAATTCTCTGCCTCAGAAGGCAGTGGAGGCCAATTCTCTGAATGCATTCAAGAGAGAGCTAGATAGAGCTCTTAAGGATAGCGGAGTCAGGGGGTATGGGGAGAAGGCAGGAACGGGGTACTGATTGAAAATGATCAGCCATGATCACATTGAATGGCGGTGCTGGCTCGAAGGGCCGAATGGCCTCCTCCTGCACCTATTGTCTATTGTCTACTTGAAGTTGGAGAAATCAATATTCACCATTCCTTCTCTCCAGATGCTGCCTGACCTGTTGAGTTACTCCAGCACTTTGAGTCAAATATATTGGCTGCATCAAACTGAATCGATAGAAACTGCTGCTTTCGGTCAAGATAAACACATGGTAACCCCTGCATTCTTTCTCTCCGTGCCCCTCCCCTCCCCTAGTAGGGATATGGGGACAAGGCAGGCACAGGTTACTGATTGTAGACGATCAGCCATGCTCACAATGAATGGCGGTGCTGGCTCGAAGGGCCAAATGGCCTCCTCCTGCACCTATTTTTTTTAATGTTTCTATGTTTTCTATGTTCTCTCTGCTGTTTGCACCCCTGTATCCCTTAATTATCACCTCTTCCCCAGCCGACAATGGGCCATCATGGGCTCCCCTCTCTCTTGGCCTTCTGCTGCCGGCCCTGATTTGCTCTGGCCTTTTCCTGTGTTCAGTTCCCTCAATTGTACTTTCAATCTGAAGAAGGGTCCCAACATGAAACATCACCCTTTTCTCCGGAGATGCTGCACGACCCGCTGAATTACCCCAGCACTTGAACGGCCTATCTCCAACCTAGAAACCGGCACATAGAAACGTAGAAAATAGGTATAGGAAAAGGCCATTCGGTCCTTCGAGCCAGCACCACCATTCAATATGATCATGGCTGATCATCTAAAATCAGTATCCCGTTTCTGCTTTTTCCCCCATATCCCTTGATTCCTTTAACCCGAAGAATTAAATCTAACTCTCTTGAAATCATCCAGTGAATTAGCCCCTGTGGGACGTCTTTGGGATGTGGGTGGAAACTGGTGGAGACCCACACGGTCATAAGATCATAAGTGATAGGAGCAGAATTAGGCCATTCAGCCCATCAAGTCTACTCCACCATTCAATCATGGCTGATCTGTCTCTCCCTCCTAACCCCGTTCTCCTGCTTTCCCCCCAGAACCTCTGACACTCCGTTGGCACGGAGAATGTGCAAACTCCGCACCAACAGCACCTGGGGTCTGGATGGAGCCCGGGTCTCTGGCGATGTGAGGCAGTGGTTCTACCCGCTGCGTCACCGTGCCGCCCTTGTAAAGCAGGTTCCACTTGTCAACATCTAAAGAATTGGTCTCGACCCAAAACAATAGTCAATAGACAATAGGTGCAGGAATAGGGCATTCGACTCTTCGAGCCAGCACCACCATTCAATGTGATCATGGCTGATCATTCTCAATCAATACCCCGTTCCAGCCTTCTCCCCGTACCCCCTGACTCCGCTATCCTTAAGAGCTCTATCTAGCTCTCTCTTGAATCCATTCAGAGAATTGGCCTCCACTGCCTTCTGAGAAACGTCACCCATTCCTTCTCTCCAGAGATGCTGCCTGTCCCGCTGAGTTACTCAAGCTTTTTGTGTCTATCTTCGGTGTAAACCAGCGTCTGTGGTTCCTTCCTACACATGTAAATATCTCTGCCTGCTGGACGTGCCATCAATATTCTGGCACCGATGCATTGCTGGGTGTGAACACTGCCTCCTATTCCCAGCGGCGCGGCTTGCGATGAGCTTTTGCGTGACTTTGTTGATGTCAGATGGTGCAGTGAAATGCTCAAACTGTTTCACTGGGAGTGAGTGAGGAAATGTGAGCAAACAGGATGTGGTTGAAATACACCGTCTTTGAAGACCGATGCTTGTTTTAATAGATTATACCTCAGATTTTGTTGGCTGATTTTCTCTCTTGTTCCATGTTGTTGTTCTTCATCTGCGTCGCCAAAGCGCTCTTCCTCCGAATAATTTGCTCACGTGCGAGTAGATCAAATTTCAATGACCGGCACAAAATTCTGGAGTAACTCAGCGGGACAGGCAGCATCTCTGGAGAGAAGGAATGGGTGATGTTTCGGGTCGAGACCCTTCTTCAGACTAAGCAAGGGTCTCGACATGAAACGTCACCCATTCCTTTTCTCCAGAGATGCTGCCTGACCCGCTCAGTCACTCTTTGTGTTTATCTTCGGTGTAAACAGCGATAGACAGCGCCTGGGGTCTGGATCGAACCCGGGTCTCTGGCGCCGTGAGGCAGTGGCTCAACCCGCTGCGCCACTGTGCCGCCTTTGCAAAGCAGGTTCAACACATCAATATCTAAAGAATTGGTCTCGACCCGAAACGTCACCCATTCCTTGTGTCCAGAGACGCTGCCTGTCCAGCTGAGTTGCATCAGCACTTTGTATCCATGGTGTAAACCACCATCCAGGGTTCCTTCCCACATATCCTTCAAATTTCTAAACTAAATTTCTCTAAACTAAATTTCAATAATCCTGATTCATCAAAATGAACTTCTTCCTGCTAAAGTAGACTTGTATATACTGGAATTTAGAAACGTATAAGATTATTAAGGGGTTGGACACGTTAGAGGCAGGAAACATGTTCCCAATGTTGGGGAAGTCCAGAACAAGGGGCCACAGTTTAAGAATAAGGGGTAGGCCATTTAGAACTGAGATGAGGAAAAACTTTTTCAGTCAGAGAGTTGTGAATCTGTGGAATTCTCTGCCTCGGAAGGCAGTGGAGGCCTGTTTCCGGCTGTATATATATATGATGATATGATGATGAACCCAGGTTTCGGGTGCTGTAAGGCAGCGGCTCCACCAGCTGCCCCACTCTGGGGCCACTCAACTCCAGGCGGATTTCTGGAGGATTGGGCCAGGACGTTTTACAGCAACCTGAAGATCCGAAACGTCACCAATCCATGTTCTCCAGAGATGCTGCCTGACCCGCTGAGTTACTCCAGCACTCTGTGAAACGTCACCTATCCATGTTCTTCCAGAGATGCTGCCCGACCCGCTGAGTTACTCCAGCACTCTGTGAAACGTCATCTATCCATGTTCTCCAGAGATGCTGCCTGACCCACTGAGTTACTCCAGCATTCTGTGAAACGTCACCAATCCATGGTCTCCAGAGATGCTGCCTGACCCGCTGAGTTACTCCAGCACTTTGTGTCTTTTTGTTTTACTGTCACTTTACCTTTGGGTTGACAGCTTACATTCTTGAATTTGATGAGTTTCCACATTTTGCCTCTTGTGAAAAGTAGATTTCAGTCAATCTTCATTGATCTGCTGTGATCTACAAAACCAATTGCAAACACAGAAACAAAAATGACACATTGAAAGTATCCTTAAACCACACTGTGACATTCTGAAAGAGTAGGTCGCATTTGTTGGCTGTATTTTATTTAATTCTGAAAACAACTGCACGCCTGGTCAGGAAATTATGCAACGAGAACATAATCTAATGGACAAAGATAAACTCATTCTCAAACCATTTAACCTCCAGAGCATCCGTTTGTAGATGCAACAAATGGGAGGTGATTTCAGCAATGCAGCACAATTTTATGGTGAAGTCAAACTTCCACTTTAACCTCAACCCACAAAATGTCTTGTCAACACACTAAAACGCAATGCAGATGTGCCCAGGGATCAGCTGCTGCTCAAGTTGTTTACGAGCTCGTTCTCTCACTTCAACCAAAAGACTAAAATGTATTTTTCGTTCATCGACCTCTTAGAGGTAACTGATGGCTCTCCCCAGTTTAACATTCAGCTGAGAAACCTTGCTCCAATTCAGGACAAGGATCTATCGGCAATGCGTCCTCTCATTCCGTCACTGTTTGCTGATGCTCCCAATATCTCATTGTTTACAAGGAAAAAATGGAACCTAGGAAAGCTCTCGATGGAACTCCTGACTGAGTTACTCAGTGGGAGGAATGGGTAGAGTTGCTGCCTCACAGCGCCGGAGACCCGGGTTCGATCCTGACTGCGGGTGCTGTCTGTACGGAGTTTGTACGTTCTCCCCGTGACCTGCGTGGGTGATCTCCGGTTTCCTCCCACACTCCAAAGACGTACAGGTTTGTAGGTTAATTGGCTTGGTAGAAATGTAGATTGTCCCTCGTGTGAGTAGGACAGCGTTATCATGCGGGGATCGCTGGGGTCGGCGCGGACTCGGTTAGTTTATCTCTAAACTAAAAATAAACTAAACTTAGGGACCCATTGACCGTAAAGTTCAAATTCCAGTGCAAAGATTTTAATTCCTTCGTGCACAGAGTGATCAATGGTTTGAGATATTTTGCGATCATCATAAATTTGTTTTCCTTTCCGTCACTGTGACCTTTGATGTAATTGACCACTTCTGCTTTTCCATGTTTCGCCATTTTTTGTGCAGCGTTTAGTTTAGAGATGCATCATGGGAACAGGCCCTTCGGCCCACTGACGTCCACGCCGACCCGGTGATCGCCCGTTCACACCCGTTCTATGTTATCTCGCTTTCTCACACACCAGGGGTAATTTTTACAGAGGCCAATTAACCTACAAATCCGCACGTCTTTGGGATGTGGGAGGAAACCGGAGCACCCGGAGAAAGCCCACGCGGTCACAGGGAGAACGTACAAATGCCGTACAGTCAACATGCTCAGTCAGGATAGGAACATAACTGCAGATGCTGGTACAAATCGAAGGTATCTATTCACAAAATGCTGGAGTAACTCAGCAGGTCAGGCAGCATCTCGGCTGGAGTAACTCAGCAGGTCAGGCAGCATCTCGGCTGGAGTAACTCAGCCGAGATGCTGCCTGACCTGCTGAGTTACTCCAGCATTTTGTGAATAAATGCTCAGTCAGGATCTCTGACGCTGTGAGGATGAAGCTCTACTGCTGTGCTGTCCGCTCGTCAGTATGTCCTTTCCTGGGGAGGTCAAGAAAGGACATACTTGACCTACGAATTGGTCGTCCGACGCGTCACAGAGTGCATTGTGTCGTCTTTTCCGGGAGATCGCCACAAGGAGGCCTCTCTCATGTTCCCCCATTACTCTATTAATCTTACTTATAACTATCAGCTATTTATCTTATTACTCTTATTATTTGTATTTTCCTACCTTTTCTCCTTGCTCTGTATTTTTTATGCTCTGTGTGTAAAGCACTTTGAATTGCCATTGCTGTATGAAATGTGCTACATAAATAGACTTGCCTTGCCTCGCCCAAGCAGGTTTAGGTCTTTCTACTATTCCAGGTGCGGTGTTACCGGAGACACTATAACGAGAGCAAAAGGTTTCAATTCTGGCTTTCAAATCCTCTTGCAATCAAGATCAACATAACATTTGTCTTCAAAAACACTCCCTTTGCATGCACGTGAACGTTAAGTGGTTTACATTCAAGAAACCCAAGTCCCTCTGATTGGCAACATCTTTCAACCATTTTGAAACGACTTGGCTTTATTGCTTTTCAGCCTCTCATTTTTCCACATCTGTTTTCCATCCCGTGAGCCCGAGCCAGTGTAAATCCCACTGAAGACTCTTCACATCTCTCTCGCGCTCCGTGCTATCATATAGATTTGTATCCTCAGTAAACTTAAATATTATACTTTGTCCTGGAATTGAAATAATTATTGTGCATTTTTGTACAGTTTGGGGCCCGATGCCGATCACTGGCATACACAATACACAATCCCAAACCAAAACTTGTTTATTTCTACTTGTTATAGTTTGTCAGCCGTTTCTCAACTGATGCCAGTAGACCACATCCAATAGTTTGCGTTCTGATGGTGTTTCACTCTTCTGCAAGGACACTTGGCATCATGTTTGACGTTGACATTGTGGCCTGATGTCAACTCCTACACGCTATTGTTCTATCTTCTATATATGTTATGTACTTAATTTAAGATGATCAGAACGTCCAAATGAACCATATCAACTGGTTTACATTTTCCCTGAAGATTGACACAAAATGCTGGAGTAACTCAGTGGAACAGACAGCATCTCTGGAGCGAAGGAATGGGTGATGCATCGGGTCGAGACCCTTCTTCAGACCCTATACTCTAATGGAAGTATTCCAAATACTCTAATGGTTGGAGTTGGTGAAGGCTGGTTATCCTAGCCCCTGGATATAAGTGTTCATCAGGTTAATGGCCTTGCCCCAGCCATATTCCTCCATGAAATTCCTTCCATCAGTTGGCTAGACGAGGGAATGTCAATGGAGCAGTGGCGGAGGACATCGACAACATCGCCTGGCCTGGCCGACCCCTGCCATCTCACCGTGACCCTTGACACCCGTTCTAATCAAGAATTTGTCTATCTCTACCTTAAAAATATCCACTGACTTGGTTTAGGATAATTATTGTCACCGGTCCCAGATTGGAGTGAAAAGCTTTGTTTTACATGCCATCCAAACTGATCAGATATATTAGAGATAAATACAATCAAGTCAAACTCAAGTAGATGGAGCAAAGGGGAAGATGCAGAGTACAGAATGGAATTGTCAGCATTGTGGTGTATCAGTTCCGTAGACAAAATCCAACGTCTGAAATGAGTTGAGCCGAGATGAGAGGGAAAGAAGCTGTTCCTGAGGTTGGTGGTGTGCGCTTTCAAACCTACATCTTGTGCCTGATGGGAACAGGGAGAAAAAGTAATGATCAGGGCAGGACTAGTCTTTGTTGGCAGCTTTCCCGAGGCAGCGTGAAGTGTAGATGGAGTCGATGGTGGCAAGTCTGGTCTGTGTAATCAACTGGGCTACATCTACAACTCTCGGCAATTTCTTGCGGTCTTAAGCAGGGCTGTTACTAAACTGGGCTGTGATGCAACCTGTGTGGAAAGGAACTGCAGATGCTGGTATATATTGAAGATAGGCACAAAATGCTGGAGTAACTCAGTGGGTCAGGCGGCAGCATCTCTGGAGAAAAAGGTTGGGACCCTTCTTCAGACAGAAAGTCGAGGGGAGAGAACTGGTGGTAGGAAAAGGCCAGAACCAACCAGAGGTAGCAACTGGCCAGTTTGCTTTTGATACAATACAATACAATACAATATATCTTTATTGTCATTGTACCCAGGGGTACAACGAGATTGGGAATGCGCCTCCCATACGATGCAATAATTTAGGTAATTTAGACAGCAGCAACCCAACGAAACGAACAGTTGTAACAGTTTTGGACAGGGTAAAGTGCAAGTTGATCTATGCGTTGTGGCCATCCGGCTCAGCAGGACCGGTTCATAGCAGCTATGGCCCTGGGGATGAAGCTGTTCCTGAGTCTGGAGGTGCGGGCATAGAAGGCCTTGTATCGTCTGCCCGATGGAAGGAGTTCGAACAGACTGTTGCAGGGGTGTGAAGAGTCTTTGTGGATGCTGGTGGCTTTTCTGAGGCATCGTGTGTTGTAGATGCCCTCCAAGTCTGGTAGCTGTGTTCCGATGGCCCCCTGAGCTCTATGGACTACCCGCTGTAGAGCTTTCCTTTCTGCCTCCGTGCAGCTGAGGTACCACACAGGGATTCCATGCGTTAGGATGCTCTCTATGGTGCAGCGGTAGAAGGTCGTCAGCAGCTGTTGGGGTAGACCAGACTTTTTCAGTGTTCTTAAGTAGAACAGTCTTTGTTGTGCCTTCTTGACCAGCGCAGCAGTGTTATTGGACCATGTTAGGTCCTCCGAAATGTGAGTGCCCAGAAACTTGAAGCTGGACACTCTCTCCACACTGACCCCGTTGATAGAGATCGGGGCATATTCCCCGTTATGTGACCTACGGAAGTTGATGATCAGCTCCTTGGTCTTGGTGGTATTTAGGGACAGGTTGTTATCCGAGCACCAGTCCGCCAGGTTCTGCACCTCCGCTCTATAGTTTGTTTCATCCCCGTTGGTGATCAGCCCGATCACCGTTGTGTCATCTGCAAACTTGACAATGGTGTTGGTGTCGAATGCAGGAACACAGTCGTGTGTGAAGAGGGAGTAGAGCATGGGGCTCAGAACACAGCCCTGTGGTGTGCCGGTACTCAGGGTGATAGTGGAGGACAGGTGCGGGCCCATTCTCACTGCCTGCGGTCGTTCCAGCAGGAAGTCCAGGATCCAGTCACATAATGATGAGCTAAGGCCTAGCTGGTGGAGTTTGGTGATGAGCTTGGTGGGGATGACTGTGTTGAAGGCGGAGCTATAGTCTATGAATAGCATCCTCACGTACGTGCCCTGTCTCTCTAGGTGAGTCAGGACAGTGTGAAGAGCCAGAGAGATGGCGTCCTCTGTAGATCTATTTGATGTATCTGTAGAAAGTTTATGAGTCATTGAAGACGTGTCAAATTTCCTCAGTATCCTAAGAAAGTAGAGGCGTTGGTGTGCCTTCATGGCTGTCGTAACAATGAGATTGGTCAATGGGAGATTATTGCCAAGGAACCGGAATCAGTCTGAAGAAGTTGTCTCGACCCGAAACGTTGCTCATTCCTTCTCTCCAGAGATGCTGCCTGTCTCGCTGAGTTACTCCAGCGTTTGGGTCTAACCTGAAACACTCAAAACATTTCTGCTTCGCCACAATTGATGCTGAACTCCACCATGCTTCCTGAAGTCGATAACTAGCTCCTTCATCATGCTGACATTGAGGGAGAGGTCAGCATGTTTCCCTCAACAGCTTTTCACAGCCTTTGGCTGAAGTAACTCCTGGCAATTTATCACCATGCAGTCTGTTCTATTTATTTCTCCAATGCTAATATTTTACTAATGCTTATTTCTTTGAGTTCCTTATAACATAACATGTAGATGATGTAGTGCCATGAACAGCACTGCACTGATGTGAGGTAGACAACAGACAATGGACAATAGGTGCAGGAGTAGGCCATTTGGCCTTTTGAGCCAGCACCGCCATTCAATGTGATCATGGATGATCATCCACGATCAGTACCCCGTTCCTGCCTTCTCCCCATACCCCCTGACTCCGCTATCATTAAGAGCTCTATCTAACTCTCTCTTGAAAGCATCTAGAGAATTGACTCTCACCAAAATACTTGTGTCTGATGCAACAATATATTAAATTGTACCGCATGGTAGACTTGGTTCTGAAAAGCATATTAACGACACAAAATGCAGGAGTAACTCAGCGGGTCAGGCAGCATGAGAACATGGATGAGTGATGTTTTGGGTTGAGACCCTTCTTCAGATTGATTGTAGGGGAGGGGGAAGAAAGTTGGAAGGGTGGAGGGGCAGGACAAAGTGAGAAGGACAACTGTTGTGGGAAGTGGTAGATGGAGCGGACGTATCTGAATTCCCGGTTCGGTCCAAACTGAGAGGCTTGGAAGTGGGTCTGGAAATCATGAGGCATAAGATGGTGACGGAGACAAGAGTTAAGGAAACACAGAATGAAGAAGGATCTTAAGAAGGCACCCGACCCAAAACGTCATCTAACCATGTTTTTCAGGTTTATCGACTGACTTGCTGAGTTATTCCAAAATGTTGTCTTTCCATGGGAAAACACACATGGTTGTTGTAGGGAGCCCATAGAGCAGGAGAGTGGCAGGATCATCATGAGAGGAATAGGTCAAGTAGATGTCTCTTGCCCAGAGCAGGGGATTTGAGAACCAGGATTAAGGTGAGGAGGGGGGGAGGATTTAATAAGAACCTCAGGGGCAACCTTTTGGTGGGTACATGGAAGAGATATTTGGGGCAGGTTCAATCACAAGGGGCCACAGTTTAAGAATAAGGGGTAGGCCATTTAGAACGGAGATGAGGAAGAAATTTTTCAGTCAGAGAGTGGTGAAGGTGTGGAATTCTCTGCCTCAGAAGGCAGTGGAGGCCAGTTCGTTGGATGCTTTCAAGGGAGAGCTGGATAGAGCTCTTGAGGATAGCGGAGTGAGGGGGTATGGGGAGAAGGCAGGAACGGGGTACTGATTGAGAGTGATCAGCCATGATCGCATTGAATGGCGGTGCTGGCTCGAAGGGCTGAATGGCCTACTCCTGCACCTATTGTCTATTGTCTAATGTTTAAGTAACATTTAGCCAGGTACATGGACAGGACAGGTTTGGAGGGATATGGGTCAAACGTAGGCAGGTGGGACGAGTGTGGATGTGGCATGTTGGTCGGTGTGGAGAAGTTGGGCCAAAGGGCCTGTTTCCACGTTGTAGGACTCTGACTCTGCATCACAGAGGGGGAGTTCACATCTATGCTTGTGTAACCTAGACACTGGCCACATGGCCTCTCGTTCCTGACAGAATGAGCCATTAGCTTATCTCATGAAGTTTGGAACGACCAGAAATGGTTGAAAACATTTAAACCTATATCTTAATTCTCCAATTAAGATCTATCCATTGAAGCAATGTGGACAGATGTTGGACAAATGTTCCCAGATTACTCAATGATTATCCCCGAGTCTTGAACTCTCAGCCTGATTTATTTTGTGCATTGAATTTGGCTGCTACTTCCCATAGCTTGGAGATGTTGAGTAACCCAAGAATTTGCCAAGCTGATGGTCAGAACAGAATGTGATGCTCACAGCTCTCGGCTGCGTTTACATAATTTAACAACTTGTACTTGAGCTATAAATTGTAGACGCAAGGAATTGGAGTCGCGGATTTATGGAAAAAAATACGCAAAGTGCCGGAGTAACTCAGTGAGTCAGGCGGCATTTCTGGAGAACGAGGGTAGATGATGTTTCGGGTAGAGACTGAAGAAGGATCCTGAACCAAAACGTCGCCTATCCGTGTTCTCCAGGGATGTTGCCTGACCCGCTGAGTTACTCCAGCACTTTGTGTCCATTTGTGTATTAACCAGCATCTGCAGTTCTTTGTTTTAGATTTAGATTTAGAGATACAGCGCGGAAACAGGCCCTTCGGCCCACCGAGTCCGCGCCGCCCAGCGATCCCCGCACATTAACACTATCCTACACACACTAGGGACAATTTTTACATATTACCCAGTCAATTAACCTACAAACGTCTTTGGAGTGTGGGAGGAAACCGAAGATCTCGGAGAAAACCCACGCAGGTCACGGGGAGAACGTACAAACTCCGTACAGACGGCGCCCGTAGTCAGGATCGAACCTGAGTCTCCGGCGCTGCATTCGCTGTAAGGCAGCAACTCTACCGCTGCGCCACCGTGCCGCCTCTAACATTTTTGTAATCGTGGTTTGCTCTTGAGTCAATGTAAATAGTGCATGAATTGTTGTGGAAATTACAAAAATTCCCAAGCACATCAAAGAACGCACTGACAGAATTAAACCTTGAAGGGAACAGCGATTAGATATCACTTTTAAATGCCTTTTGCTGGTGTAAAAAATTAGTGTTTTAAATTGCATTGTATTGCAGATGTTACAGGCAGGTGGCTAAAATGAATGAGTGAATTTTTAAAATTGTATTTTTTTATTTTCTTTGTTCTTTGTTTTTATGTTTCCTCTGAATTAACATAACATAACATAACATAACATAACATAACATAACATAACATAACAACACTTTATTGTCACTCGGCACAACACCGAATGAAATTTCAGCAGTCACAGCAAAAAAAGAAAAGAACACAGGACACACGACCCCAACACAAACATCCATCACAGTGACTCCAAACACCCCCTCACTGTGATGGAGGCAACAAAACTTCCCCTCTCCTCCCCCCGCACCCACGGACAGACAACTCAACCCCTACCGAGGCAACCGACACGCACAGCCCCCGCAAGGGGATGGAAGGCCCCCCGGCCGAGCCGCCCCGGGCACCGAAACGTCCCGCGGCCGCACCGGGCGATGTTAAGTCCAGCGGCCGAGCCGCACCGGGCACCGAAACGTCCCGCGGCCGAGCCGCACCGGGCACCGAAACGTCCCGCAGCCGAGCCGCGCCGGCGATGTTAAGTCCCGCGGCCGAGCCGCACCGGGCACTGAAACATCCCGCGGCCGAGCCGCGCCGGTGATGTTAAGTCACGCAGCCGAGCCGCACCGGGCACTGAAACGTCCCGCAGCCGAGCCGCGCCGGCGATGTTAAGTCCCGCAGCCGAGCCGCGCCGGGCACTGAAACGTCCCGCAGTCGAGCCGCACCGGGCACTGAAACGTCCCGCAGCCGAGCCGCACCGGGCACTGAAACGTCCCGCAGCCGAGCCACACCGGGCACTGAAACGTCCCGCAGCCGAGCCACGCTGGCGATGTTAAGTCCCGCAGCCGAGCTGCACCGGGCACTGAAACGTCCCGCGGCCGAGCCGCGCCGGCGATGTTAAGTCCAGCGGCCAAGCCGCGCCGGGCGATGGAAGGCCCCGCGGGCGAGCTGCGCCCCGGGGAAGAGACCTAATAAAAGAAAGGTTTCCCCCGCCCCACCCCCCCCCAACACACCCACCCTCCCCCAACACACCCACCCCCCCCCACACATACACAGCCAAAAACAGAAACAAAAACCATCCCAGCACCGACACAAACAAAAAAAAAGAAAAAAAGACAAACAGACTGCCAGAGAGCCGCAGCCGTTAGGCGCAGCCAACTCCTTTTTCCTGCCTTTGTGACAATGTCATTAGAAGCTGCTTCAGGAACAAAAGTGTTGCAGTGGTAACGATCATGAAGTGTGATGCTTAGCCTCCAGAATCTGATTTCCCACTCAATCTTTCTGGTTTTTGAGTCACCGTTGACATTGAATCTCTTGTGGAAATGTGACATACTAGTTCAGTTTAGTTTATTGTCACATGGGCGGCACTGTGGCGCAGCGGTAGAGTTGCTGCCTTACAGCGCCAGAGACCCGGGTTCGATCCTGACTACAGGTGCTGTCTTTAGTGTCAGTACGTTCTCCCCGTGACCTGCGTGGGTTTTCGCCGGGTGCTCAGGTATCCTCCTACATTCCAAAGTCATAGAAACATAGAAACATAGAAAATAGGTGCAGGAGTAGGCCATTCGGCCCTTCGAGCCTGCACCGCCATTCAATATGATCATGGCTGATCATCCAGCTCAGTAGCCTGTAAGGTTACAGGTTTGTAGGCTAATTGGCTGGGTAAAATTGTAAATTGTCCCTAGTGTGTGTAGGATAGTGCTCTAGGCAGCATTGCTGGTCGGCACAAACTCGGTGGGCCGAAGGGCCTTTTCCACGCTCTATCTTGAAACTAAGAAGTACAGTGAAAAACTTTTGTGTAGGAAAGAACCTGGTTTACAATGAAGATAGACACAAAATGCTGGAGTAACTCAGCGGGACAGGCAGCATCTCTGGAGAGAAGGATTGGGTGATGTTTTGGGAAGAGACCCTTCTTCAGACAGCTTTTGTTACATGCCAACCAGTCGGTGGAAAGACTACACATGATTACAATCGAGCCATCCACAGTACAGATTTGGAGTAGAGGTTTCAAAGGGTGGGACGATTGCAATGCTTGATTGCAGATCCACTTCTTGACCAGCGAGCTGAGAGACGCCCGGCTTGGGCTCCTTCTTGGGTTGGAGGACATAGCTCTAAGGTTAGATGGGAAAAGTTGGAAGGGGGTGTGCCGAGCACATTATTGCAAACCACCCTGCCACAGAGATGGGTGGGCAGCAATAATGTGCTGCCAAAGCTGCTGGTGGAAGCAGAAACAGTTAATGGTGGTGTTGAAGTGGCTTTTATGGCACGTGGAAATGCATGGAATGGAGGTGTATGGATCATGTGTAGGCAGAGGAGATGAGTTTGTAAAGACAGGTCGTGGGCTAATTAAACATATAAGATTATTAAGGGGTTGGACACGTTAGAGGCAGGAAACATGTTCCCAATGTTGGGGGAGTCCAGAACAAGGGGCCACAGTTTAAGAATAAGGGGTAGGCCATTTAGAACGGAGATGAGGAAAAGCTTTTTCAGTCAGAGAGTTGTAAATCTGTGGAATTCTCTGCCTCAGAAGGCAGTGGAGGCCAATTCTCTGAATGCATTCAAGAGAGAGCTAGATAGAGCTCTTAAGGATAGCGGAGTCAGGGGGTATGGGGAGAAGGCAGGAACGGGGTACTGATTGAGAATGATCAGCCATGATCACATTGAATGGTGGTGCTGGCTCGAAGGGCCGAATGGCCTACTCCTGCACCTATTGTCTATTGTCTAAACTGTAAACCCAGCATCTGCTGTAAGAAATAGATGGGGAATGGCCACAGTCGAGGACCATCTGCCACTGAGCACGAAGGTAGTTGTGTCTCAAAGCTGATGGAACGTTGGGAATGCAAAATTGATACCATTCTTACCAAGTGTCTTTAATAATAAGCTTGGTGCAGTGACTCCAGGCAAGGCTATGTTTTGTGCTGTGTAATAACTTGCTTGCTGATTATGGTATATATTTGGAAAGAAATAGAAGATTCTGTGGCGTTGACGTTGCTTCTTGTATGCTCTGTTGAGGGAAAAGGTTGATACTTTTGTCTCGAGCATTCCGACCAGTAGGGTTGCCAACTGTCCCTTATTAGCCAGGACATCCCGTGTTTTGGACTAAATTAGTTTGTCCCATACGGGACCACCCTTGTCCCGTATTAGTAGGGTTGCCAACTTCCTCACTTACAAATAAGGGACAAAGGGTGACATCACCGCCCCGCGCCCTACGTGACCTCAACCATCCAGCGGCCACGTGCTCCCGCTCCACCAATGGCGGCCGCCATTGGTGGAGCGAGAGCACATGGCCGCTGGCTGGGTGAGGCCACGTGGGGTGACCTCACCTTGTCCCATATTTGGGAGAGAGGAAGTTGGCAACCCTGGTGATCAGGTACATTGTTTAGTTTAGTTTAGCGATACAGCTTGGAAACAGGCCCTTTGGCCCACCAAGTCTGCGCCGACCGACAATTGTTGTACTTCGTGGTCCGGTATCTGTTATACCTTTGTTATGACTCTGGTCGGACCACAAGTACACGTGTTTAAAAGGTTTAAAGGCTGGAGCTTAAATCCAGGCTGTTTATTCCATGGCCACCTGGAACCAGAGTGACCACCAAATCACCTCATTCTCTTGTATACACATTACTACATAGGCAAACAAAGTAGTCCTTGTGATACAACAAAGGCGGCACGGTGGCGCAGCGGTAGAGTTGCTGCCTTATAGCGAATGCAGCGCCGGAGACTCGTGTTCGATCCTGACTATGGGTGCCGTCTGTACGGAGTTTGTACGTTCTCCCCGTGACCTGCATGGGTTTTCTCTGAGATCTTCGGTTTCCTCCCACACTCCAAAGACGTACAGGTATGTAGGTTAATTGACTGGGTGATATGTAAAACATTGTCCCTAGTGTGTTTAGGATAGTGTTAATGTGCGGGGATCGCTGGGCGGTGCGGACTTGGTGGGCCGAAGGGCCTGTTTCCGCGCTGTACCTCTAAATCTAAAGTAGTCCTTGCAATATCACAACAACAATCTCCCCGTACACTAGTTCTATCCTGCACACTAGGAACAATTTGCAGAAGCAAATTACCCTTCCAAAGTCTTTGATCTTTGGGGGGAAACTGGAGCACCTGGAGAAAGTCCATGTGGTCACAAGGAGAATGTGCAAACTGTTCCTTGAAGTGCGGGTAAAATTAGCTGTCTGAAGAAGGGTCTCGACCTGAAACGTCACCCATTCCTTCTCTCCAGGGATGCTGCCTGTTCCGCTGAGTTACTCCAGCATTTTGTGTCTTGTTGTTACCTAAAATTAGGTGTTACTCTCTGACCGTGAGGGGGATATTTTGGGTGAATTCACAGAGTCTTTTACCCCGAGAGGGGTAATCATTAACCAGAGGACGGTTTTAAGGTGAGTGGGGCAATCTTTCTCACACAGGTTGGTGGGTATATGGAATGAGTTGCCAGAGGAGGTAGTTGAGGTACGTACAAGAACAACATTTAAAAGATACTTGGGCAGGTACACGGATAGAAACGGTTTAGAGGGATATGAGCCAAACTGCATTCCCCTTGATATGTTCAGAGTGGATGAGAAAGTTGGATAACATAGAACTAGTGTAAACAGGTGATCGATGGTTGGCATGGATTTAGTGGGCTGAAGTTCCTGTTTCCACTCTGTTTCTCTTAACTAAAAATAAATGTGGATTAAACCGAATGTTCTACTTGAGTAAAATAACCCCCAAAATAATGTTCATCTCGGTTCAACTTGACAGAGGTTTCAGATACCAACTTGCATGTTCCTGGGTCAATTACATCTTTACCTTAAAGACCAGAGAACAACCTGCCAGTCCATTTTGTCTACTCGGGTTATATTTTTCTGTCTAAAACTATGTGTAGTTTGTTATTGGCATATTTTGGATAGAACTTTAAGTGGTATTGTGCATTATTTAGTGATTCTTACTTGTATAAAAATGGTCAAAATGACGTATTTTTGTCTTCAAGACTCGGTTCTATGTAAATGAAAATGGGGAGAATTTTGCTGAAATGCAATTAAACTTGGTTGCTTTCAACAAACAGAGTTTGAGTGTTGAAAGTCTTTGAAAGAGCATTCAGTCCGATGCTGGAGTAACTCAACTGGTCAGACAGCATCTGTGGAGAAAAGGAATGGTGACGTTTCAGGTCGAGACCCTTCTTCAGACTGACACGTCAGAGCCTGAAGAAGGGTTGCAACCTGAAATGCCACCTATTCCTTTTCTCCAGAGATGCTGCCTGCCCCACTGAGTTAATCCAGCTTT
Organism: Rhinoraja longicauda; assembly: GCF_053455715.1. NCBI lineage: Eukaryota > Metazoa > Chordata > Chondrichthyes > Rajiformes > Arhynchobatidae > Rhinoraja > Rhinoraja longicauda. The sequence continues at coordinate 32,441,250 of NC_135974.1, read as the reverse complement.
TTATAGACAATAGGTGCAGGAGGAGGTCATTCGGCCCTTGGCTGATCATTCTTAATCAGTACCCCGTTCCTGCCTTCTCCCCATACCCCCTGACTCCGCTATCCTTAAGAGCTCTATATAGCTTTGCTTTAAACCAGCATCCTCAGTTCCCTCCTACACCCATCCATGTTCTCTGGAGATGCTGTCTGACCCGCTGAGTTACTCCAGCACTTTGTGTCTCTTTAAAAAAAATTGAGCTTAAAGATCTGCTGCAGAAAGTAAGACTGTTGGACTGAAAGTCTCCAAGGAGGGGCCAGGTAATACTTTCTCAGTAATTACAAGAGTCTGCAAAATCCGTTTGATTTGTGTTAGGGTTGGGTCGTTCAATCAGTTAAAAACCACAGCTGAGACTCAGGCGGTGTATGTGATCGAGAGATTAAATGCAGTGCAGGTCATATATTTACTTGGTAATTATGGAGCTGTTTTTATATCCATGTTATTTTAGGCTGAATTTTTGAAATTTAAATTAACGCTTCTAAATGCCGAAGCATGCTTTTCAAAGCAATGGTGAGATTTGCCAATATTTCAGTTGGAGGGTAAAAACCAAATTGATGTTTAAAGAAATTGAGGAAATACTCTTAAACTTAAAATTTGTTCTTTAACTTAAGTGAAGCAAAGGGAAGGAATGATTTTGACCTGTGAGGAGATGCAATTTCTTTTGAACTGGGGGTTTATTGTATTTGAAATCTTATTCGATAGCACCAAAATCATAACTGGAACCATTAAGGATATTGGCGATTTTGCTGGAATCAAGATCACTTGAGCTTCTTTGGATATATAAGAAAATAACTGCAGATGCTGGTACAAATCGAAGGTATTTATTCACAAAATGCTGGAGTAACTCAGCAGGTCAGGTCTGAAGAAGGGTCTCGACCCGAAACGTCGCCCATTCCTTCTCTCCTGAGATGCTGCCTGACCTGCTGAGTTACTCCAGCATTTTGTGAATAAATGAGCTTCTTTGGAAGTTTGCTTTGAAATGTTGTCATGTCAAATATTGCCACCAGAAGTTCAAAAAAGTGCCTGAGATGCACAGGTAGGGTTGCCAACTGTCCCGTATTAGCCGGGACATCCCGTATTTTGGGCTAAATTGGTTTGTCTCGTACAAGACCGCGCTTGTCCTGCGTTTGGCCCGCGTGCCGCTGTAAGCCGGGACAATGTAGGCAGACGGAGTGTGTTCGGGGAGTGGGGCCGAGTGTGTTCGCCTGACCCATGGGCCACTGTAGGCCAGAACAGTGAAGGCTAACGGAGCGTGTTTGCCTGACGGAGGTTGCGTAGCAACCCGCCTCCCGGCCCGGGCGGCCGCCATTGGTGGAGCGGGAGCACGTGGCCGCTGGCTGGGTGAGGTCACGTGGGGCGCGGGGCGGTGACGTCACCTTGTCCCGTATTTGGGAGTGAGACAGTTGGCAACCCGATGCACAGGAGTTCATTCAACATGTGTGCAAAGAAAGACAAAGTAGCATTTTGTTTGTAACCTTTCATCAAGTCTGAAGAGGTCCAACTAGTTTGCACTTCTGAAGTGACAGAAGGGTGTACACCCGACTCTGTAGATGCAGTCATCTGCTCCCTTTATAAACTGCCGCGAAAAATAGGTCAACTTCAATGGACGTTGATTTCTTTGTATAAATGGGGCGTCTTCCAGCCAACTTGGACCTTACCTGAAGCTAGCAGATGGTATTAGCAAGTGATCGATACAGTAGAGGAAAGTCTTTGTAAACGTTGACAATATTGTCTATTCTTTTTATCGGTGTGTGATGAAATTCTGCTGACCTGGCTGGCAGATGTGCAAGAATGAGTTTGAATATATCCTGTCCATGTACAGATGCAGCTTGACCCGCTGCGTTCCTCCAGCACTTTGTGTTTTGTGCAAGAATGATGCTGGGCGGCATGTGTGGATGGCAGGGGGGGCATCTGTGGAAGGAATGAACAGGTGGCGTTTTGGGTCGGGCCCCTTCATCAGACTGGATCTTCCACTTAATATCATAGATACATACAGCATGGAAACAGGCCCATCGGTTCAATTTGTCCACACCGGCCAACATGTCCCATCTACACTAGTCCCACCTAGAAATCTGAGGGGTAACTTTTTTTTAAACAAAGAGTGGTGGGTATATTGAACAAGGTGCCAGAGGAGGTTAGTTGAGGCAGGTACTACTGCAACACTTAAGAAACATTTAGACAGGTACATGGATAGGATCGGTTTAGTCCTATCCATGTTTGTCTCATATCCCTCTAAACCGATCCTATCAATAGACAATAGACAATAGACAATAGACAATAGGTGCAGGAGTAGGCCATTCAGCCCTTCGAGCCAGCACCGCCATTCAATGCGATCATGGCTGATCATTCTCAATCAGTACCCCGTTCCTGCCTTCTCCCCATACCCCCTCACTCCGCTATCCTTAAGAGCTCTATCCAGCTCTCTCTTGAAAGCATCCAACGAACTGGCCTCCACTGCCTTCTGAGGCAGAGAATTCCACACCTTCACCACTCTCTGACTGAAAAAGTTCTTCCTCATCTCCGTTCTAAATGGCCTACCCCTTATTCTTAAACTGTGGCCCCTTGTTCTGGACTCCCCCAACATTGGGAACATGTTTCCTGCCTCTAATGTGCCCAATCCCCTAATTATCTTATATGTTTCAATAAGATCCCCCCACATCCTTCTAAATTCCAGTGTATACAAGCCCAATCGCTCCAGCCTTTCAACATACGACAGTCCCGCCATTCCGGGAATTAACCTAGTGAACCTACGCTGCACGTACCTGTCTAAATGTTTCTTAAGTGTTGCACTAGTACCTGTCTCAACTAACCTCCTCTGGCAGCTTGTTCAATACACCCACCACCCTTTGTTTAAAAAAAAGTTACCATTCAGATTTCTATTAAATCTTTCCCCCCTATGCCCCCTGGTTTTCGATTCCCCTACTTTGGGCAAGAGACTCTGTGTGTCCACCCTATCTATACCTCTCACGATTTTCAAGTCAAGTCAAGTTTATTTGTCACATACACATACACGATGTGCAGTGAAATGAAAGTGGCAATGCCTGCGGATTGTGCACAAAAAAGAATTACAGTTACAGCATATAAATAAAGTTAATAAAGTTAATATAGAGAAGACAAAATTTAGTCCCTGGAGTTATAAAAGTTGACAGTCCTGATGGCCTGTGGGAAGAAACTCCGTCTCATCCTCTCCGTTTTCACAGCGTGACAGCGGAGGCGTTTGCCTGACCGTAGCAGCTGGAACAGTCCGTTGCTGGGGTGGCAGGGGTCCCTCATAATCTTGCTTGCTCTGGATCTGCACCTCCTGATGTATAGGTCCTGCAGGGGGGCGAGTGTAGTTCTCATGGTGCGTTCTGCCGAACGCACTACTCTCTGTAGGGCCTTCCTGTCCTGGGCAGAGCTGTTCCCAAACCAGACTGTTTGTTTATCTTTTTTTTTAGATTTAGATTTAGAGATACAGTGCAGAAACAGGCCCTTCGGCCCACCGGGTCCGCGCCGCCCAGCGATCCCTGCACACTAACATTATCCTACACCCACTAGGGACAATTTTTACATTTGCCCAGCCAATTAACCTACAAACCTGTACGTCTTTGGAGTGTGGGAGGAAACCGAAGATCTCGGAGAAAACCCACGCAGGTCACGGGGAGAACGTACAAACTCCGTACAGTACAGCACCCGTAGTCAGGATCGAACCTGAGTCTCCGGCGCTGCATTCGCTGTAAGGCAGCAACTCTACCGCTGCGCCACCGTGCCGCCCTTAGTATAGTTAAGATAGTAAGATATACTATCTTAGTAGAGTTTAGTTTTAGAGACGCAGCGTGGAAACAGGCCCTTTGACCCACCGTGTCCACGCCGACCAACAATCACAGCGAGGGAATGTTTTGGGTCGGGAACCTTCTGCACAAACGCAAACTCTGATTGCGTGAAATGAAAGCGATTTGCGTTTTTTGGGGATAAACGCAAGGTTTCTCGTGGTGGGTGTCAGTCTTTTGGTGCTGTGGTTTTTTAACTTGGCAATTGTTGGTTTCATGCCAGAGGGTAAAGGTTACGAGTGTATTTCAGGGCAACACAGTGGCACAGCTGGTAGAGCTGCTGCCCCCACTGTGCCAGAGACCAGTGTCTGATCCTGATCGCAGGAACTGTTTGTGTGGCGTTCGCACCTTCTCCCCGTGATCGCCTCCGTTTCCTCCCTGTGACTCAGCGGGACAGGCAGCATCTCTGTTCTCCAGTTTCCTCCGACATCCGAAAGACCTGCGGGTTTGTAGGTTAATTGGCCTCTGTGAATTTCCCCTGGTGTGCCGGGAGTGGATACAAAAGTAGAAAATGTGTGAACGGGCGATCGATGGTTGGCGTGGACACACTGGGCCTGTTTCCACGTTGTATCTCTCAACTAAAAACTTATTTCATTCCTGTCCTTCAATGTTTGACGAATGTTTCATTACAAGAAAAATAACTAACTGGTTATTTTTCATGCCTTTTGTTCCCTGTATCTGTGGGAGCAAGAAAGGATAAAAATACTCTGGCGTTTTGATGAGTGTTTCTCATCTCATTAAAGAAGGAATCTCATCTGTGAAAATGTGTGTGTCTCTATGTTATCTTCATAGAAACAAAAGTATCTATATTTTGTTTTGATCTTGAACTGTGTTAAATGAAATTGCTGTTCAGCGATTATAAACCGAATTTCAGTCAACAAGCCCTTGGACTGATATAATCAATCATTCCTTCTTAGCATGTTTAACTTTGAAACCTGTTGCTTAAAAAAAGTTTAAAGCATTTACCTCATCTTGGGTGTTGCACTTCCTGTTTTTCCTTGAAAACAGATCTTTGCTGATAATAAATGCCGTGATGAGAAGGTGTGAAGTGCAAAGTATTTTTAAATTATTTTGTTTGATGCAAATTACATAGAAAATAGGTGCAGGAGGAGGCCATTCAGCCCCTGGAGCCAGCACCGCCATTCAATATGATCATGGCTGATCATCCACAATCAGTACCCCGTTCCGGCCTTTTCCCCATAATCCCTTGATTCCCTTAGCCCGAAGAGCTAAATCTAACTCTCTCTTGAAATTGCCACCCATTTGTGTCTTAATTAATCTTTTTTTTTCTTCTAGTCATTTCTACATAGAAGCCATCAGAATGATGGGGGAAAGTCAGAAAAGCAGATCACTGATGAAGATCTCAAGGTATGAATACTGTACAATATGAATAGATTTTAACATTCAATATTTAAAGCACGGAAACAGGCCCTTCGGTCCAATTTGCCTCTGCTGACCAAGATGCCCCATGTACTCCAGTCCCACTTGCCTGTGTTTGGCCCAAGTTCCTCTGAAGCATTCCTGTCAATGTACCTGGCCAAATGTTGTTGCAGTACCTATAGTTAGACACAAAATGCTGGAGTAGCTAGACAGGCAGCATCTCTGGAGAGAAGGAATGGGTGACCTTTCGGGTCGAGACCCATCTTCTCTGTTTCCATGGCCTGTTTCCTTGCTGTTTTCTCTTTAAAAATATATAAAATCAGTTCTCAAAGGCTGTTGAGACTGAATATTGATTGTGAATCAGTTTAATTTTTGCTTTGTCCATAAAATCAATGAAAATTAGTGATCTCGATTTCTTTTGCTCATTCTCAATCAAAATAAAGCAATTTATTAACTGTGGAACAAACTCAAACCTAATTTGTAATCGTAGTTTATTGATTGTTCATCCCAATTTTCACAGCTGTTTCCCATCGCCTTGTATTCGAGGATGTGTGATTAATTATTAAGGACTTTTTCTGATTAAAAATATATTCTCCTGGGTTTGATTGTTGGTTTGTCGTGAAGATTTGTATTCTGAATATATATATATTTTTCCTTCTTCAGATTTTGTTTTCCAATATTGAAGAGATACTTGATGTCCACATGCTCTTCCTGGAAGCTCTTGAGGGCCGTTTACAACCAGAACCACAACCTCACCATGAACTTGGAAATATTTTCCTTCAGTTCGTGAGTAGAGTTTCAGTGTTTTATTCTTCCTATTAATTTGACTTCAGTCCTTCAGATTTGGCTGTTCTGTTTTTCTGCTCTCAGTTTAGAGTTTGGGCATCTATTTTGATTAGTTTATTGCTGTCATGTGTACCGAGGTACAGTGCTATTTGGGAATGGCTCCATCCAGGACCACAAGAAACTACAGCGAATTTTGGACGTAACCCGGACCATCACGCCATTAAACCAACCTCCCTTCCATTAATCAGTCTGAAGAAGGGCCTCGACCCGAAACGTCACCCATTCCTTCTCTCCCCAGATGCTGCCTAACCCGCTGAGTTACTCCAGCATTTTGTGCCTACCTCCCTTCCATTAACTCCATTTATACCTCATGCTGCCTCGGCAAGGCCAGCAGCATAATCAAGGATGAGTCACACCCTGGCCACTCCCTCTTCTCCCCTCTCCCATCAGGCAAAAAGTGTAGAAGTGTGAAAACGCACACCTCCAGATTCAGGGACAGTGTCTTCCCAGCTGTTGTCAGGCAACTGAATCATCCTACCACAACCAGAGAGCAGTGCTGAACTGCTATCTACCTCTTTGGTGACCCTCGGACTATCCTTGATCGGACTTTACCCTGCACTAAACGTTAATCCCTTATTGTGTATCTAAACACTGTAAATGGGTCTTTTGTAACCATATCTTTACGCTGACTGGTTGGCACGCATCAAAAGCTTTTCACTGCACGTGACAATAATCTAAACTGAACAAAACTGTTAGTGCAAAGACTATACATGATAACAATTCCACCGTCCATACTGTACAGATACAGGATAAAGGGAATAATGTTTAAAGTCCAGTAAAGTCCAATGAGATAGATGGTAGGTCAAGACCACTCTCTAGCTGTTGATAGGACGGTTCAGTTGCCCGATAACAGTTGGGGAGAAACTGCCCCTGAATCTGCAGGTACTGGTGTTTTGTTGGAGAGACCACTAGGTTTTCTGCCATCCTACATAAATGTTACAGAAACATTTTGAAAATCCTTGATGTCCAAATTCACATTGAAGAGTGCAACTATTGGGGAAACAAGTAAGAAAAAACCTGCAGATGCTGGTTAAAATCGAAGGCAGACACACAATGCTGGAGTAACACAGCGGGTCAGGCAGCATCTCGGGAGAGAAGGAATGGGTGACGTTTCGGGTCGAGACCCTTCTTCAGTCTCGACCCGAAACGTCACCCATTCCTCCTCTCCCGAGATGCTGCATGACCCGCTGAGTTACTCCAGCATTGTGTGTCTTCCTGTTGGGGAAAGAAGTTGATTCTCCTTGGCAAACTCTGAATTAGTTACACATTGCCCCTTCAGTGGCCCCACTGCCCTGCCTGAGACCCGGGTTCGATCCTGACCTCGGGTGCTGTCTTTTTGGAGTTTGTACATTCTCCATGTGACCACGTGGGTTTCCTCCAGGTGCTCCGGTTTCCCCCAACATCCCAATGACGCGTGGGTTTGTAGGTTAATTGGCCTCCCTAAAATTTGCCCCTAATGTGCAAGAAGTGTGACAACTTAGAGCCAGTGTGAGTGGTGGTGGATGGTCGGTGTGGACCTGGTGGATCACAAGAGTCGCCATGTTTCAGGTGCCAACTTGCGTCCTTGGAGTTTCAACTTTAAAAAAAAAAGGATTTTATCTTGGCCTTAAATTTCATACATTGAAGAGCACGGCAAGAAATACAAATTTTACCGGATGAAAAGATTTGGGAACCCAATAGACACAGATAATTACTTTGCCTCCGAGAAACAACTTATTCGGCCAATTAACTCTTGAACAAGGATTTAAAATCGCCTTATTGAACATATCCAGCCTTTCCTTTCTCAGCGACTTTGATTAAGATATTTGTTCATTTGACTAATATTTTTGTTTGGTGACAAAATTGTGTTCCATGAGTTCAAACCCTCCAATAAATTCGCAGAAAGGGCTGAACTGGCTTTGAACAAGCGCACATTCACAGATGGATATGTTGTGCTTTGAAGTTATGCTTTCAAACATCATTGATGTTGGCAAAGTTATTGTGTTCCCCAGATTACCTGTATCTTGGTTATTGACAAAGTTTTTGTGTGCTGTGAGATAAAGTTGCACTGTAAATCTTGCCTGTACAGGATTATTCTTGTGTCTGAACTTTGAATCTCTTTTGTGGAAAACCAAATAGATGTTGACTCCATTAGTGAACCGTGTAAGCAGGTTCCAGGCACTCAGCCTCTGTGAACCCATTGTTCTTGTGTCAAAAGTAAGAGTTGAGTTTGATTTTCAATTCCCAGCTGCAGATAAATTAAAGAAAATAATCCCTTCAATTTCATTTAATTTAAATTCAATGTGAGCAACTTAATGTGGAGTCGAACCAGTTCGGTTAAAAATTCAATGTATATGTTGGCTGCCAAATGTAGGCTGGATAAAGGTATTACTGAAATCTTATTCTTCGTCGCATCACCTCGGTAACACCAGTATTATCTTTGTGTTCCAGAAAGACCGATTTTGTGTCTACCAAGAATATTGTAGTAACCACGAGAAGGCTTTGAGACTTTTAATGGAATTGAACAAAATACCTGAAGTGCGCGCCATGCTTCTGGTAAGTTTGGAAGGTCGTACAAGAATCATGTCCGCGGAGCCAAGACATTGGGTCGCGGAGATCGATAGGTTCTTGATCAGTAAGGGCGCCAAAAGTTCTGTGGAGAAGGCAGGGGAATGGGGTTGAGAGGGAAAGGTAGGTCAGCCGTGATAGAATGGCGGAGTAGACTCGATGGGCTGAATAGCCTAATTATGCTCCTATGTCATATGGTCTTATTAAGATGTGAGCGTGCTTGTTGAAAAATATATATGCAATATAAAATTGGACTGTTTTCGTTCTGGCTCTGAACTGTGTTCTGCAGATGAACTCAATTTTCCTGTAAACAAAATGTCAGTGTTTAGTTGAATCCAGCAGGAATATTTTGTAAAATTCAAGTAGCTAGTTCCTCCTCTGGATATAGTTCTTCCTGTCTCTAAGGTTCTTGAGTCTAAGGTTCTCGCCTCACTTAATGAGTTTGTCATTCAGAAGAAGTATTTGCTTTAAATAGAAAACGAACTAGTTCTAACAATTTTTCTTTTCATTTAGAACTGCATGGTTCTGGGGGGCATGAAGACCACAGATATCCCGCTGGAAGGCTATCTGCTCACCCCAATACAACGAATCTGTAAATATCCCCTACTACTGAAGGTACAAACACCAGACCAGTCATGGATTCTTTATTAATCGTGTGATTTTTCCACAGTGGTTGTTTAGATTTCTTTCTGCCAAGTTAAATCTGACTAGAATCAGATAAGAAAATAGAAGTAAATTGAATGATATTATAACATGTGTTAAATGATTATTCAAAGGTATTTATTTCACAAAATGCTGGAGTAACTCAGCAGGTCAGGCAGCATCTCAGGAGAGAAGGAATGGGTGACGTTTCGGGTCGAGACCCTTCAGACTGATTATTCAAAATCTTTGATTCTACTACTTAGTCATTTGAAGAGAAAATCATTTATTTTACAGCTGCGATTTAATTGGTTTATCCAAACATGAGGTCTTGCAGTCACACAGCATGGAAACAGGCCATTCGGCCCAATATTCCCCATCTACACTAGTCCCACCTGCCTGTGCTTGGCCTATAACCCTCTAAACCTGGCCGATCCAGGTCAGAGTGAGCTTGGGTTGATGAAATGAAGCTAACTACTTTCTATTCCGTAACAAGAGGAGTTGAGTATAGGAGCAAAGAGGTCCTTCTACAGTTGTACCGGGCCCTGGTGAGACCGCACCTGGAGTACTATGTGCAGTTTTGGTCTCCAAATTTGAGGAAGGATATTCTTGCTATTGAGGGCGTGCAGCGTAGGTTCACTAGGTTGATTCCCGGAATGGCGGGACTGTCATATGTTGAAAGGCTGGAGCAATTAGGCTTGTATACACTGGAATTTAGAAGGATGAGGGGGGATCTTATTGAAACATATAAGATAATTAGGGGATTGGACACATTAGAGGCAGGAAACATGTTCCCAATGTTGGGGGAGTCCAGAACAAGGGGCCACAGTTTAAGAATAAGGGGTAGGCCATTTAGAACGGAGATGAGGAAGAACTTTTTCAGTCAGAGAGTAGTGAAGGTGTGGAATTCTCTGCCTCAGAAGGCAGTGGAGGCCAGTTCGTTGGATGCTTTCAAGAGAGAGCTGGATAGAGCTCTTAAGGATAGCGGAGTGACGGGGTATGGGGAGAAGGCAGGAACGGGGTACTGATTGAGAGTGATCAGCCATGATCGCATTGAATGGCGGTGCTGCCTCGAAGGGCTGAATGGCCTACTCCTGCACCTATTGTCTATTGTCTATTCCATTTCACTAGCTTTTGGCCTAATTCTACCCTATGGGTCCAGAGGAGGTTTATGAGAATGATCCCAGGGATGAGTGGGTTAACATATGATGAGCGTTTGACAGCACTAGGCCTGCACTCGCTAAAGTTTAGAAGGATGAGGGGGAGGGGGGGACCTCATTGAAACTTACCGAATGGTGAAAGGCCTGGATAGAGTGAATTTGGAGAGCATGTTTCCACTAGTGGGAGAGTCCAGGACCAGAGGCCAAAGCCTCAGAATTAAAGGATGTACCTTTAGAAAAGAGATTAGGAGGAATTCCTTTAGTCAGAGGGTGGTGAATCTGTGGAATTCATTGCCACAGAAGGCCGTGGTGGCCAATTCAATGGATATTGTTAAGGTGGAGATTGATAGATTGTTGATTAGTGCAGGTGTCTGGGGTTATGGGGAGAAGGCAGGAGAATGGGGTTGAGAGGGAAAGATAGATCAGCCATGCTTTCAAGAGAGAGTTCGATAGAGCTCTCAATGATAGCGGAGTCAGGGGGTATGGGAGAGCGAAGGAACGGGGTACTGATTGTGGATGATCAGCCATGGTCACATTGAATGGTGGTGCTGGCTCGAAGGGCTGAATGGCCTACTCCTGCACCTATTGTCTTTTGAGTAGACTCGATGAGCTTGATTCTGTCCCTGTAACTTATGAACCTTGTGCAAACGTTTGCCCCATTTTGCAACCGATGGATTACCAGAACCTATGTCTGACCAGCTGAGAACTGATTCTTTAAAAAACATAGTTTCAGCATGACCTCTCCAGATTTGCCAATAAAATGTTGCATTGTTTTGGAAATGTCTTCCCAACGACAGATTATGAAATGGCAGTGGTATTGCCGAAAATAGCTAAAGAGCATTTTCAATATTCTTTCACCAATTTCCTCTGGACAGGGACAAGTTCTAAGTCTAGATGAAGTTTACCGGGCAATGCAACGTTGCAAAATATCCTGATTTTCACAATTACGGCAGATTACAGGAAAAATGTAATGTCGGGCTATTAAATTTTTTATTTCTCTTCTCGGACAAGCTACGTGTTTAGTGCTTGGTGTGCACTTCAGTTCGGTTCAGTTTTGTTTATTGTCACGTATAGCGAGGTACAGTGAAAAGCTTTGGGCACGATGTGCCGTTAGTGCAGGAACCTGTTATCCACACTGCCTTTCAGTTAACTTCCAACCGTTCAGAAATCAAAGTAGTGGAGACATTTCTATTCTTAGTGAGTTGAGTTGCAGATTCTTAGTATTCTTAGCGGTAGAGTTAGAAACATAGAAACATAGAAAATAGGTGCAGGAGTAGGCCATTCGGCCCTTCGAGGCTGCACCGCCATTCAATATGATCATGGCCGATCATCCAACTCAGTATCCCGTACCTGCCTTCTCTCCATACCCCCTGATCCCTTTAGCCACAAGGGCCACATCTAACTCCCTCTTAAATATAGCCAATGAACTGGCCTCAACTACCTTCTGTGGCAGAGAATTCCACAGATTCACCACTTTCTGTGTGAAAAAAAACTTTCTCATCTCGGTCCTAAAAGACTTCCCCCTTATCCTTAAACTGTGACCCTTTGTTCTGGACTTCCCCAACATCGGGAACAATCTTCCTGCATCTCGCCTGTCCAACCCCTTAAGAATTTTGTAAGTTTCTATAAGATCCCCCCTCAATCTTCTAAATTCCAGCGAGTACAAACCGAGTCTATGCAGTCTTTCTTCATATGAAAGTCCTGCCATCCCAGGAATCAATCTGGTGAACTTTCTCTGTACTCCCTCTATGGCAAGAATGTCTTACTGCCCCTGAGACCCAGGTTTGATCCTGACATTGAGTGCTGTCTGCATGGAGTTCATACGTTCTCCCTGTAGAGAGAGTGTTACAGTGTGGAAACAGGCCCATCTGCCCAACTCGCCCACGCCGGCCAACAATGCCCCAGCTACCCTAGTCCCACTTGCCGGTGCTTGGTCCATAACCTTCCAAACCTGTCCTATCCATGTACTTGTCCAACTGTTTCTTAAATGATGGGATAGTCCCAGCCTCAACTACCTCCTCTGGCTGCTCGTTCCATTCACCCACCACCTTCTGAATTGTAACTGCGTTGGTTTTCTCCAGGCGCTCGGGTTTCCACCCACATTCCAAAGATGCACAGGTTAATGAGCTTCTGTGAATTGTCCCTTGAACGTCAGATTGAACTAGTGCACGGGTGATCGCAGGTCAGCTTTTATTTGCCCTTCAGTTATTAATTGAATATCGCTTTTTTAAAATTCTCCATTTTTTTTCATCTGCTTCTCAAAGCTCCATATCCTTGTGCATTTGTTTAGTCATTTTGTTCAGATAGTGTAAGGAAAATGTAAATGGCAAAGATGGAGAAACAAGTGCTGTTTCACAGAACCCCCCACAAAGTGTTGGAGTAACTGGGCAGGTCAGGCAGCAGAACACGGAGAACATGGAAAGTTCATGTATCGATCAGAAGGAGGGTTCTGACTCCAAATGTCACCTATGATGATGATGCTTTATTGCCACATGTATCTAGGCACTGCGAAATTCTTTGTTTTGCATATAGTATACAAGTATGCAAAGAGTCACCATGTACAGGGCGTTGACAGAGTTACAAAAGTATTAATTATAGCCAAAGATGGTCCCTCTTTGTTCTCAGCACTCTACCCCTCCCCCCCCCACACTGGGTCCCTCTTTGTTCTCAGTGCTCTACCCCTCTCCCCCCCCACGTTGGGTCCCTCTTTGTTCTTGACGGCCCCCATCTATGTTCTCCAGGGATGCTGTCTGACCCGCTGAGTTACTCCAGCACTTTGTGTCTTGTATTAACAGCAAGGATGGGCTGGTTTGATCCAGTCTCCCGTCTGTCTGCGCTTGCTATTATATGACTCACTTTTCTGCAAGTTGGTGAATTCATAAATATTTAATGCGCGTTTATTAATGAAGGACAAATAAATGCTTCACTGCAACATGATCGTGCTGCAACAGTTGCACATAGTTTTGTGCAAATCTTTGTCTCGTTTCGACCAAGTACTCCTGACCTTGTTTGGGTGCTAATGTCGTTTTTGTGTGAAGAGGAATTTGAGTCATAAGGCCTTGCAGTGCGGAAACAGGCCCTTCAGCCCAACTTGCCCACAACGGCCAACGTGTCTCATCTGCACGAGTCCCACTTGCCTGCATTTGGCCCATATCCCTCTAAACCTGTCCTATCCTTGTATCTGTCTAAATGCTTCCTAAATGTTGTGATAGTACTTGCCTCAACTACCTCATCTGGCAGCTCATTCCATACACCTACCATCCTTTGTGTGAAAAGGTTACCCCTCGGGTTCCGATTAAATCTATCTCCCTCACCTTAAACTATGTTGAAATATCCACAAACGCTGCTGATCAATAATTATTTGAAGTCTTAGAATTATTTGCCATTAAACCCTGATTTCACATTCAGAAATAACCACATCTATATTAAGCAATATTTTCCCTCCACATTTTTGTGCATTCAGGACAACTCCAAAAGAAATGTTAGCAGAAATGCAATGCTTAAAGTATTACAAACTTACAAAGTGTTCTAATTTGGACAGGTACATGGATAGGACATGTCGGGATATGGGCCAAACGCAGGCAGGTGGGACTCATGTAGATTGGGCATGTTGGTCGGCATGGGCAAGTTGGTCCGAAGAGACTGTTCCCCTAGAGTCATATGACTCTATGACTCTAAGAATGGCCCCAACCCAAAACGTCGCCTATCCATGTCCTCCAGAGATGCTGCCTGACCCGCTGAACTACTCCAGCACTCTGTGTTCAACACAAGATTCCACCATCTTCAGTCCCTTGTGTCTACAAACCTCATGCAGACATTTAATGGTATTCTGTTTATAATTCCAGAAGCAACCTGGTTGTGTGAATATTACCAGTGGTTTTGTGTACATAAAGCAACGTTCTGGCTTTTAGGTTGTGGTTAAATGTAGTTGCCACTAAGTTCCTGTAACGATTATGGAACAGAATATTATGAATTTGAAAACTGTGAAGTTGGAATTGACAACATTCATGAGTTTCCCAAATTATGATATCCCATGGAGAGCAATCGTTGGCTCCAGTGAGATCAATGAGTTCACTTAATTCTGGACTGCAGTGCCAGGTTTTGCTGAATATTCCATGATTAGTCTTTAGTAATTTTGGCAGAAGAGAGAATGCTTTTTTTTCTCAGTTGTTCACAGCTGGTGATCATTAAAACAGACGTAGATGTTGAAAGTTCCATTGGACTTCAATAGTCTTTTAGTCAAGAAAGGACAATAGACAATAGACAATAGGTGCAGGAGTAGGCCATTCAGCCCTTCGAGCCAGCACCGCCATTCAATGCGATCATGGCTGATCAGTACCCCGTTCCTGCGTTCTCCCCATACCCCCTCACTCCGCTATCCTTAAGAGCTCTATCCAGCTCTCTCTTGAAAGCATCCAATGAACTGGCCTCCACTGCCTTCTGAGGCAGAGAATTCCACACCTTCACCACTCTCTGACTGAAAAAGTTCTTCCTCATCTCCGTTCTAAATGGCCTACCCCTTATTCTTAAACTGTGGCCCCTTGTTCTGGACTCCCCCAACATTGGGAACATGTTTCCTGTCTCTGATGTGTCCAATCCCCTAATTATCTTATATGTTTCAATAAGATCCCCCCTCATCCTTCTAAATTCCAGTGTATACAAGCCCAATCGCTCCAGCCTTTCAACATACGACTGTCCCGCCATTCCGGGAATTAACCTAGTGAACCTACGCTGCACTCCCTCAATAGCAAGAATATCCTTCCTCAAATTTGGAGACCAAAACTGCACACAGTACTCCAGGTGCGGTCTCACCAGGGCCCGGTCCAACTGTAGAAGGACCTCTTTGCTCCTATACTCAACTCCTCTTGTTACGAAGGCCAACATTCCATTGGCTTTCTTCACTGCCTGCTGTACCTGCATGCTTCCTTTCATTGACTGATGCACTAGGACACCCAGATCTCGTTGAACTCCCCCTCCTCCTAACTTGACACCATTCAGATAATAATCTGCCTTTCTATTCTTACTTCCAAAGTGAATAACCTCAAAACGTCACCTCTCTGATGCCGCCTGACTTTGTCTCGCTCAAGATTGAAGTTTCTTGTCTCTCCACTAATCCTTCAATAACTGTCGTTAATAAACTAACAGTTCACTGAAAAGAAGGTACTAGGTTTAAGAAACATTTGGACAGTACTTGGATAGGACTGGTTTAGAGGGACATGGGCCAAACGCAGGCAGGTGGGACTAGTGTGGATGGGGCATGTTGGTCGGTGTGGGGTATGTTGGGCTGAAGGGCTTGTTTCCACACTGTATAACTCTATGACTGAACTGCTGAGGTGGGACTGGTTTCTCCTTTGTTGAAACTTCTGCTTCCCTCACCTTCAAATCAGCCGTTTGCATTTTGAGCATTGCCTCAGTCTTTTACACCAAGTATTTCTTCAGGTCTGTGTTTGCCCGAGGGTTAAGAATCCTTTTGAATGGTAAATGAAATGGGCAAACCAAAGGCACAACGATTGAGAGAGGTTGCAAAGATGATTTATTGATCAGAAAGTGACAGTAAACGACCACAAATGTAAGCTCATAACGCGAGGACACAAATAAATAATTGATCTACAAATGAGTCGAGCTTATTGAAGCAAGCATTTAGCAGAATGATGGAGAGTTAAGTTAAATTTGCAACTCGTGGTGAGAAGGAAATTTCCTTGGATTGAGAGACCTCATCTAATTGTTGAGCCAGACACCTTGGAAACAGCCCCTTCGGCCCAACTTGCCCATTCTGTCCCATTCAAGGTGGTCGAATTGGTGTAACCAGTGAGAAATTTGTTTCATTTAATTTAGAGAAACAAGGTGAAAACAGGCCCTTTGTCCCACCGAGTCCTTGCCGACCAACGATCACACCAGTACTATCCTACACACCAGGGACAACTTACAATCTTTTCCGGTCAATTAACCTACAATCCTGTACGTCATTGAAACGTGGGAGGAAACCAGAGCACCCAGAGAAGACCCACGTGGTTACAGGGGGAACGTACAAACTCCGTACAGACAGCGCCCAAAGTCAGGAACAAATGCGGTTCTCTGGTGCTGTAAGGCAGCAACACCTCCAATATTACGGGATTTGAATCTCATACTTAATCAAAAAATGATCTCAATGGAAATATATATTTGAAACGCAGAACGTAGGCCACTGCAGCACAGGAACCTTCGGCCCACAATGTCGGTGCTGAAAATGGTGCCAAGTTACGGTGGGTCTTTCTGTGCTAAAGTTGAGTAATTTGGGTCTCTGAAATTAGCTTTTATCTTTTTCAGGAGCTGCTGAAACGGACTCCCAAAAAACACAACGATAACATGGCAGTGGAGAAGGCATTACAAGCAATGAAAGCTGTGTGCACAAACATTAATGAGACCAAGAGGCAGATGGAGAAACTTGAAGCTTTGGAACACTTGCAGTCATCAATTGAAGGATGGGAGGTAAGATTCAGAAGGCTGAGGAGATCACAGCTTTGTTCATACATTTCAGTTTGATATTAAGGTAGACACAAAATGCTGGAGCAACTCAGCGAGTCAGGCAGCATCTCGGGAGAGAAGGAATGGGTGACGTTTCGGGTCGAGACCCTTCTTCAGACTGATATCAGTTTGATATGTTTAACAGTACATTTTCCAAGTTCTGCTATGCAGAAAGAAATGCCTCATTCTTGAGATTGTAAAGTTTTAATTGCATTCCAGTTTGCCAAATTTCATTGACGTTTGGGTAGGGATCCTGCATGAGGAATTGGTATTGTCTATTGGGGTATGGGGAGAAGGCAGGAATGGGTATTGATTGAGAATGATCAGCCATGATCACATTGAATTGCAGTGCTGGCTCGAAGGGCCGAATGGCCTCCTCCTGCACCTATTGTCTACAGCGTCTTGACCTGAAGGATCAATCAAGCTTTTGGCTCCTCAGATGTGCCTGACCTGCAGGATTCCTACAGTAGTTTGTTTTCCCATTGCTTCAGATTAGTTATCTACTGTCTACTGTCTCTCCAGAGGGCCCAGTTCCCAGGGCACAATACCATTTGGCCAACTCTTTTTTGGTCCCCTTACTCCATCAATTTAATTCCTCTCACATTTGCCATTCAATTCCCCTTTTGTTTCCTCCACTAACATACATTTAAAGGATAGATTTACTTTAGTTTAGATATACAGCAAGGAAACAGGCCATTCGGCCCACCGAGTCCGCACCGACCAGCGATCCCCGCACATTAACACTATCCTACACACACCAGGGACAATTTGCACATTTACACCAAGCCAATTAACCTACAAACCTGTACATGTTTGGAGTGTGGGAGGAAACCGAAGATCTTGGGGAAAAAAACCCCACGCAGGTCACGGGGAGAACGTACAAACTCCGAACAGACAGCACCCGTGATCAGGATCGAACCCGGGTCTCCGGCGCTGCAAGCGCTGTAAAGCAGCAACTCTACCGTTGCCGAGAGATTACATTAAACATTTGACCGCTCACTGTCTTGACACAACCCATTAACCCGAGCCACTATCTTGCTAACAGAAGAAATCTTTGGGAACAATTAACTTTTGGCATCAAAGATAGATGCAAAATGCTGGAGTAACTCAACGGGACAGCCAGCAGCTCTGGATAGAAGGGATGGTTGACGTTTCGGGTCGAGACCCTTCTTCAGTCTGACTCGCGCTGAGTTACTCCAGCATTTTGTGCCTATCTTCGGTGTAAACCAGCATTTGCAGTTCCTTCCTACACTTTTAGCAACAACTCGGCTTCCACTCATCTACCCAAGGAGTGACTGTGTGATGGGCTGATTTGTTATTAATGTGCCAACAAAGGATGAGGGATGATCTTATCGGGGTGTGTA
Source organism: Rhinoraja longicauda (assembly GCF_053455715.1). Classification (NCBI taxonomy): domain Eukaryota; kingdom Metazoa; phylum Chordata; class Chondrichthyes; order Rajiformes; family Arhynchobatidae; genus Rhinoraja; species Rhinoraja longicauda. The sequence goes on along the minus strand of NC_135974.1, from coordinate 32,422,965 downwards.
AGATTATGAGGGGAATAGATCGGGTAGATGCACAGGGTTTTTTTTTTTTTACCCAGAGTAGGGTAATCAAGAAAGAGGTTTAAAGTGAGAGGGGAAAGGTTTAATAGAAACCTGAGGGGCAACTATTTTACACAGAGGGTGGTGGGTATTTGGAACAAGCTGCCGGAGACCTGTACTATAACGACATTTAAAAGACATTTGGGCAGGTGCATGGGTATCATATCATATCATATCATATATTTCCAGCCGGAAACAGGCCATTTCGGCCCTCCAAGTCCGTGCCGCCCAGCGATCCCCGCACATTAACACTATCCTACACCCACTAGGGACAATTTTTACATTTACCCAGCCAATTAACCTACATACCTGTACGTCTTTGGAGTGTGGGAGGAAACCGAAGATCTCGGAGAAAACCCACGCAGGTCACGGGGAGAACGTACAAACTCCTTACAGTGCAGCACCCGTAGTCAGGATCAGGTAGTCAGGTAGAAAAGCGTTAGAGGGTCTGAAGAAGGGTCTCGACCCGAAACGTCACCCATTCCTTCTCTCCCGAGATGCTGCCTGACCTGCTGAGTTACTCCAGCATTTTGTGAATAAATCGATTTGTACCAGCATCTGCAGTTATTTTCTTATACAAAGGGTTAGAGGGACCTGGAGCAAATGCAGGCGTGTGAAGCAAGCATAGGTGGGGCATCTCGGTCAGCATGGGCAAGTTGCTCTGAAGGGCCTGTTTTTGTGCTGTATGACTCTGACTCAGTAACTTAAAGAAGAAAACTGCCAAGGTAAAACGCAGCTAAACTAAATTTTTGTAGAAGTTATTTCTGCAAAATGATTTAAATCATGTTCCATTGTTTAAAATAGACAGAGTCTATTTGGTCATTCAAAAATGTATTCAAATGCATGCGATTTTAGTTTCTCTGATAAATTAGTTTCAGTTTGGCATTAACTTTCCAAAGTTACGTTCAAAGGCATCCACTGTTACCTCAAAAAAAAAAGAATATAGGTGTATAAAATCATGAGTAATAAATCAGGTAGATGCACAGAATCTCTTGCCCAGAGTAGGGGAATTGAGATACAGATGACATAGGTTCAAGGTGAAGGGGAAAAGATTTAATAGGAATCTGAGGGGTAACTTTTTCACACAAAGGGTGGTGGGTGTATGGAACAAGCTGCCAGAGGAGGTAGTTGAGGCTGGGACTATCCCATCGTTTAAGACACAGTTAGACAGGTACATGGATAGGACAAGCTTGGAGGGATATGGACCAAGCGCAGGCAGGTGGGACTGGTGTAGATGGGACGTTGGCCGGTGTGGGCAAGTTGGGCCAAAGGGCCTGTTTCCACACTGTATCACTATAACTATGATTCGATGTCGGCTTGTTCTCAACCTCAGTGGCATCTGCCAAGATGACGTAAGTGTCTGACTTGAGGAAGTGCCTTGTGTCTCGAATAAATACCAGCCGGCAAAATATCACGCCAAACATGTTGATGCCGACCAGATTCACTGAGTCACACTCCACGTGAAAGCCAATGGCTTCTGGATCGTTCAGGCTGAATCAATAATATCAGGAAAAATACATCCAGACGATGGATTTAGTTTTGCCTGCACAAAGTCTAATGTATGTAAAATGTATTTTATGATATCAAACAAGCCCTTGTTGTAGCAATGTCTGTTTTCAAGATGCTGTTGCTATGTGTGGGCAGCAGTTAGTACATTTGTTAGTCATCATGTCTTATTAGAATATGCTGGAGAGAAACTGGAACAATGGTTAAAACCCCATAATATTAAAGATGAGGTGGCACTGGATGTCTGTGAACATGCATGTAATACAGTTAATGTTTAGAGATACAGTGTGGAAACAGGCCCTTTGGTCCACCAAGCCCACGCTGACCTACGAACCCCTGTTCGCCAGTTCTATGTTATCCTAGTTTTGCACCCCTACCCACGGGGGGGGGGGGGCAATTTTTACAGAAGCTAATTAACCCACAAAGCTGCACGTCTTTGGGATGTGGGAGAAAACCCACACGGTCACAGGGAGGAAGTACAAACTCCGTACAGACATCACCAGTAGTCAGGATTGAACCCAGGGCTCGGTGACCACATGGGTTTCCTCCTATATCCCAAAGTCCTGTGGATTTGTTCGTTAATCGGCCTCTGTAAATTGCCCATGGTTTGTCGGGAGTGGATGAGAGAGTGGGATGACGTAGAACTCGTGTGAACGGTTGGTCGGCATGGACTCGTTGTGCTGAAGGGCAGGCCTGTTTCCATGCTGTATCTCTAAACTAAGCTGAACTCTGCACCATCTATCAAGCAGCCATTTTATTTCTTCAATATTCCCATCAACTCTGCCCAGATTCCTCTATGCACCGACAAACTCGGGGACAATTCACGGTGGATAAATAATGTTCCCATCCGCGGTGCGCGTGCGATGTGGGATTACACGAGGCAGCCTGATGGAAATCCCTGCAGCTCACGGGGAGAAAGTGCAATCTCCGAATGTCAGCAGCCAGGGCCAGCGTTGAACCTGGGTCACTGTAGTCACGTGGCAGCAGCTCTGCTTGCTCTGCCCTGCATCGTCCCCTTTAGAGTTGCAGAAAGGTTGCAAGGTGCAAGGTGGCAACTGAATGCACAGCAGAGACGGCTGTGATTCGTAAGATGGGAGAAGTGGAAGGATTTGAAAACCAGTATCAAATATTACCAAAAAAAAGGGCGCCACCATGTTACTCCAGCTTTTCGTGTCTACTTCAGCCATATGTACTTTGAGACCATTGCCTTTGGCTTAAATACATGTGGCATGCAATATCGGCCTGTGGTTCTTTATAGTTGAAGGAATTGTGAGAGAGAATGTTGCCTTGGCCATCTGTTTTAGCTTCATTTTCTCCAGATGGATTTTAGGAATAGATAACAAAATTATCCAAAGTATTGCGCGATTTTTATTGTTCTGCAATTAGTCAGGCCATTTGCAGGGTTTAGTCAGAGAGGAAATTGTGGATTTTGCAACCTAGCCACATTCTTCCCCATCTTCCAAATATAAAACTTGCAAGTGTGTATTCAGCTGAGCGCTATGGTTGAGAAAATTCAACCAAGCACTTCCTCTTAAAAGTCCCTTTCAGTTGCCATTAATGCTAGAGTCCCAAAACCAAGCGAATCGGACAATTCTACCTTTTCTATTTTTTTCCACCATGTAGATATTGATAACTGCATATAAGCTGTTGTGAGATAAAAATCATCTGTTGTCTCTATAATTTTATTTTGCCCAGGGTTCAAATCTGACTGATATTTGTACTGAACTACTGCAGCAAGGTCCCTTGTTGAAAATCTCGGCTGGAAATATTCAAGAACGAGTGTTCTTTTTGTTTGATAACTTACTGGTGTACTGTAAAAGGAAGTCCAGGTAAGTAACGATTGGCAATTGTCAAACGACAACATGAAATATTACAGGCACAGGTCCAGCACCGATTTTCTGGCAATTGAAGGGTTACCAACTGTCCCGTATTAGCCGGGACATCCCTTAGTTTGGGCTAAATTGGTTTGTCCCGTACGGGACTGCCCTTGTCCCGTATTAGGCCCGGGGGGCTCTGTAGGCCCGGACGCTGTAGGCACGGACCTTGTAGGCTCGTAGGCCCGGGCACCACCTAACGGAGGTTGCATAACAACCCGCCTCCTGGCCCGGGCGGCTGCCATTGGTGGAGCACGTGACCGCTGGCTGGGTGAGGTCACATGGAGCGCGGGGTGGTGACGTCACCTTGTCCCATATTTGGGAGTGAGATAGTTGGCACCCCTATGGTCCAGCCCCCTCTTTCATCCAACTAAATTCCCTCCACTCCACCGAAATCCCCTCGATAATGTGGCGCCTAGTCCAGATGATCCTAGGCCGATCTTGATCCCATTGGGACCTCCGTGCCGATGAGCGGTTCAAATTGCTCCCTGCAACCGGGGCTCTGGAACTCTGGCCCGGCCGGAGCCGGCAGATCTGTTCCCACAGCCGATCTCCGAGGCAGACCTTGTGGTCCAAGTAAAGCCCAAGGCCACGACCTCTGTTGGTCTGGCAAAACAGATAGCCCAGAAATGCTCTGGAACCGAGGGTGCCAGAAAACCGGTGGTGGACCTGTTTGGTTAACTTTCAACCTTTGAAATGAATTTGGTTCAGTGTGCATAATTACAAGTCGGCCTGGGTGTACAGACACAGAATAAAGGGAGCAATGTTTAATGCAAGTTAAAGTCCGATTAAAGATATTCCGAGGGTCTCCAATGAGGTCGGGCTGCGCTCGAGTTGTTGATAGGATGGTTCAGTTGCTTCTGTTTTTGGCTTTATTAAATTTCATAACAGACTTGAGGGTATAAAAGATTTATTTTTCCAATATTCCTACTGTATCCTCTGGTCATAAACGTGAGAATATGTCTTGATCCAACAGTCGGACAACAGCTCCAAAATAGTAGTTCAGGACCACATTAGAGAGCAGTCCTGAGCTACCATCTTGGTAACCTTCGGACTATCTTTGATTGGACATTACTGGCTTTACCTTGCACTCAACGTTGTTCCCTTATACTTGTGCATAAGGCTTAGTGCGTGTATCTATACACTGTCTATACACTATAGCTCGATTGTTATCGTGTAATGTCCTTCCATTGACTGGTTAGCACGCAACAAAAGCTCTTCACTGTACCTCGGTACACATGACATACACCAAATGATAACTGATAAGTGGTCTGTTGGCCTTCATAATGAGAGGATTTGAGTATAGGAGTAAAGAGGTCCTTCTGCAGTTGTATAGGGCCCTGGTGAGGTGAGACCACACCTGGAGAATCGTGTGCAGTTTTGGTCTCCTAATTTGAGGAAGGACGTCCTTGCTATTGAGGCAGTGCTGCGTAGGTTCGTGAGGTTAATCCCTGGGATGGCGGGACTGTCATATGAGGAAAGATTGGAAAGACTGGGCTAGTATTCGCTGAAGTTTAGAAGGATGAGAGGGGATCTTATAGAGACGTATAAAATTATAAAAGGACTGGACAAGCTAGATGCAGGAAAAATGTTCCCAATGTTGGGGGAGTCCAAAACCAGGGGCCACAGTCTAAGAATAAAGGGGAGGTCATTTAAAACTGAGGTGAGAAGAAACCTTTTCACCCAGAGAGTTGTGAATTTATGGAATTCTCTGCCACAGAAGGCAGTGGAGGCCAATTCACTGGATGAATTTAAAAATTAGTTAGATAGAGCTCTAGGGGCTAGTGGAATCAAGGGATATGGGGAGAAGGCAGGCACAGGTTACTAATTGTGGATGATCAGCCATGATCACAATGAATGGCGGTGCTGGCTCGAGGGGCCAAATGGCCTCCTCCTGCACCTATTTTCTCTTTCTATGGTCACAACTTGGTTTATTGTCACGTATCCTGAGTTATAGTGAAAACCCTTTGTTGCATTCAATCCAGTCAGTGGGAAAGGTTGATTACAATCGAGCCATTGACAGTGTATGATAAGGGGATAACGTTTAGTGCAAGGTAAAGCCAGCAAAGTCCGATCTTGGGTAGTCATCAATGGTTGATATTCATTCAGGACTACTCTCTGGGTGTGGTAGGATGGTTCAGTTGCCTGATAACAGCTGGGAAGAAACTGTCCCCGGATCTGGAGGTGTGCATTTTCACGCTTCTCTACCTTTTGCCTGGCGGGAGAGGAGAGAAGAGGGGGGTGACCGGGGCGAGACTCGTCCTTGCTGTTGCTGCTGGCCTCGCCGAGGCAGCGCGAGGTGTCGATGGAGTCGGTGGAAGGATGAATGATCGCAGAGTGCGTGATTGTCCTGGTGGCAAGTGCATTTGCAGAGTGTGTACTTCTCTCAAGCCAAAGCACTGTGAATCATCGCAGAAGGAAGGAAACGTAGTTTCAAGTTGCGTCATGATCCACAGCAGAACTTGGAAATGAAAATTGGCAACTTCCCTAGGTTTTCAGCTGTGCTGATGTGGCTTTTGTTTCTAAATCTATGTACGATCAGCTGATCATTTCATGTTTCCTGATGGTATCTGATTGCCAGCAAAAGGCATGGGTTACTCACTAAACCACGGTGTATATTATTCACCACGACTGGGCAGTTTCTTCCTGAAATGCCTGTGTATTGTCAACCTCCTAACGAATCTTTTTATTCCAACTGTGAGGGAAGTGTACTTGCTGGAGTTTAGAAGGATGATGGGGGGGGGGGGCATTGAATATAACCGAATAGTTGAAAGACCTGGATAGAGTGGACGTGAAGAGGATCTTTCCACCAATGGGGGAGGCTAGGACCAGATGCCTCAGAGTGAAAGGATGTTCTTTTTGGAAGGAGTTGAGGAGGAATTTCTTTAGTCAGACGGTGGTGAAGCTGTGGAATTCACTGCCACAGGCAGCTGTGGAGGCCGACAATGGGTATTTTTAAGGCAGAGGGATAGATTCTTGATTTGTACGGGTGTCAGGGGTTATGGGGAGAAGGCAGGAGAATGGGGTTGAGAGGGAAAGATAGATCAGCCATGATTGAATGGTGGATTTGTGAAGGGCCGAATGGCCTAATTCTGCTCCTATAAACCCATGAACTTGTGAAGTGATAAAATTGTTAAGACATCAGATAAACTTGCTCCCTGGAGGCACCCATTGCTGAGGGATTTCAATTCATTTCTCCCTTGATGTGCTTGGTAGTTGAGGCAGGTTCACTAACGACATTTAAAAGACACTTGGATAGGTGCGCGGTTAGGAAAGCTTTAGTGATATGGATCAAACGTGTGCTTGGAGACGAGCTGAGATGGGGCATCTTGGTTGGCATGGGCGAGTGGGGCCGAAGGGCGTGCATGCATGCGTGCGTGTGTCCGTGTGTCCGTGTCCGTCCCTGTCCATGTCTGCCTCTCTCCCCCACCCACGTGCTCTCAACTCAAACCACCTCATATTGACACATTTATTTTATGTTTGAACCTGTTGTTTGAACTTTGATATGAATGATTATTTCCGGAAATGCACGTTACCTTTCTTGTTGCAGGGTGTCCGGTAAAAAGCCGGCCAAACGCACCAAGTCTATGAACGGGGCCCAGTATATATTCCGCGGAAGGATCAGTACGGAGGTGATGGAAGTGGAACACGTGGAAGATGGAACAGGTACCGTTTGACTCGACCGTTTGCTGTTCAGTTGCTCCTTTCCTTTCCTCAACCTGTTCTGACAACCAGTGCTCAAGTGAACTGTGATCATGGCCGACAACGAGCCCTTTATTAAATGCAGACCTTCATCCAGTGGCTCGTCATGGTACCCAATTCCAATGTTGACATAAAGTCAGGGCCTGATGCATCCACTGGGTACAGCAGCTTGAAGGACAGCTCACTGGGACTGAGTGGGATCAGCTCAGCTGGGGCATCTTGGTCAGCAGGACGAGTTGGGCCAAAGGGCCGGTTTCCTCTCCATCTCTCTCTCTCCCTCTCTCTCTCTCCCTCTCTCTCTCTCTCTCTCCCTCACTCTCTCTCTCTCTCTCCCTCTCTCTCTCTCCCTCTCTCTCTCTCTCTCTCTCTCTCCCTCACTCTCTCTCCCTCACTCTCTCTCCCTCACTCTCTCTCCCTCACTCTCTCTCCCTCTCTCTCTCCCTCACTCTCTCTCCCTCTCTCTCTCTCTCTCTCTCTCTCTCTCTCTCTCTCTCTCTCTCTCTCTCTCTCTCTCTCTCTCTCTCTCTCTCTCTCTCTCTCTCTCTCTCTCTCTCTCTCTCTCTCTCTCTCTCTCTCTCTCTCTCTCTCTCATTTTCTCCCTCCCTTATTCTCGTTCTCTCTCTCTCATTCTCTTTCTCTCTCCCTCGTTCTCTCTCCCTCGTTCTCTTTCTCTCTCTCTCATTCTCTTTCTCTCTCATTCTCTTTCTCTCATTCTCTTTCTCTCTCTCTCGTTCTCTTTCATTCTCTTTCTCATTCGTTCTCATTCGTTCTCTCTCGTTCCCTCTCCCTCGTTCCCTCTCCCTCGTTCTCTCTCTCTCTCACGCATTCGTTCTCTCTCTCATTCTCTCTCGTTCTCTCTCTCTCGTTCTCTCTCTCGTTCTCTCTCCCTCGTTCTCTCCCTCGTTCTCTCTCCCTCGTTCTCTCATTCTCTCTCTCGTTCTCTATCTCGTTCTCTCGTTCTCTCTCTCGTTCTCTCTTTCGTTCTCTCTCTCGTTCTCTTTCTCGTTCTCTCTCTCGTTCTCTCTCTCGTTCTCTCTCTCGTTCTCTCTCTCGTTCTCTATCTCTCTGTCTCTCTGTCTCTCTGTCTGTCTCTCTGTCTGTCTCTCTCTGTCTCCCTCTCTCTCTCTCTCTCTCTCCTCCCCCCCCCCTGACATTTGTTGGCAAATTGATTACAACTCTGTTTCTCGCAGCGAATAATAAAGAAGGATGTAGTTGGAGTAAAAGGTTTCTGCGGGTGATGATTATCAAACAGTTAATGTGGGGTGAGACTTGAGACGAGGAGCTGTGGAGGTTGTTGGAGCAGGCTGAAGCTGCATCTTTCTGAGCAGCGTTTGTGCATCAAATGTTGCAGCCACTAATGGTTCTCCAATTACGATGATGCTCTGCCGTGACGCTCTGCTGCAGCACAATGGCTGCTTGTTCTGGCTGAGAAACCAATGCCCTTTCCAAATGCAATCTGCAGCCACGAATAATCAATTAAAAATCTTCTTTTAAACAAAAATTCTGCCCGTCACATAGTTGCGGAGAACAGAACAAATTAAAATTGTCCTCAGCTGCAGGTTTAAAGGTTTGCCTTGCAATCAATGGCTTGGCAATGTTCTGAATTTAATTCTTGGGGATTTGCCCTGAGATTATTTTGATAGCGTTTTGATAAATTTATTGCTAATTTGAGTTGGATTATTTCATTCCATCTCTCGAACAAATACTCGGCTCCAAGTGGCAGGGAGATTAATTTCCATCTGGACAACACTTGAATGATTTAAATCCTGTAATTGTCAGTGTGTTGATGGATGAGGTGAGAGTTAGAAACTAATTAAGGAATGAGGCACTGATTGTGGAATTTACTGCGAGCCCTTGAAAAATATAATGTTCTCTCACCAGCGTTGGCAACTTGGAAACGAAGGTTTCCTGCAGCCCAGCATTAAGATCCTTATCTCCCTGGTTATGTCCCGCTTAACAGCTGTGCTCAAAGCAAACAGTTGATTCCGAGCCCCTGTGACTGATGAAGACATTGTAGCTCATTTCTTCACTGACTTTGTACACAGATTAATCTGTTTTAATGATCTAAATACGTTTTAATTGACTATTGTCACCTGTACGCAGGTACAATGCAAAGCTTTTTGGTTTAGTTTGGAGATTCAGCGCGGAAACAGGCCACGCAGCCCACCGAGTCTGCCCCGCACACTAACACTATCCTACACACGCACACGCACACACACACACACACACACACACACACACACACACACACACACACACACACACACACACACACACACACACACACACACACACACACACACACACACACTAACTATCACACACACACTAACTATCACACACACACACACACACACACACACACACACACACACACACACACACACACACACACACACACATAGACAGAGACACACACATAGACAGACACACACACACACACACACACACACACACTCATAGACAGAGAGACACACACACACACACACACATAGACAGACACACACACACACACACACACACACACACATAGACAGAGACACACACACACACACACATAGACAGAGACACACACACACACACACACACACACACACATAGACAGAGACACACACACACACTCCCCCACACACACACACACATAGACAGACGCGCACACACACACACACACACACACATACACACACACACACACACATAGACAGAGACACACACACACACTCCCCCACACACACACACACACACACACACACACACACACACACACACACACACACACACACACACACACACACACACACACACACACACACACACACCATTTTTTTATTGAAGCCAATTAACCTTCAAACCTGCACGTCTTTTGAGTGTGGGAAGAAACCGGAGCACCCAGAGAAAACCCACGCAGGTCACGGGGAGAACGTACAGACTCCGTACAGACAGCACCCGTAGTCAGGACCAAGCCTGGGTCTCTGGTGCTGTGTAACAGCAACTCTCCCGCTGCGCCACCATGCTGCTCCATTGTCGTGTGCTATCCAGCCAGTATAAAGGCTCCACATGACTACAATCGATCCACCCACCGTGCACAGTGAAGGATATGATGGTCAATGCACAATAAAGTCCGATTAAAGATAGTCCCACCCTCCAATGAGTGCAGGTTTCTAGGTTATTTAGACTTTTAGACTTTTAAATGGCACTTAGTGCCTAGTTTCTGGGTGATTATTGTCAGCATCTTAAACTGCCTCTCTTCACCCCTACAGCCGATTACCACAGCAATGGCTACACTGTGACAAATGGCTGGAAAATCCACAACACTGCCAAAAACAAGTGGTTTGTTTTAATGGCCAAAACTGCGGACGAGAAACAGAAATGGTTGGATGCAATTCTGAAGGAACGGGAACAGAGGGAGAGTGAGTAACTTGCCATCATCAATACTTTTCAATGAAAGTTGAATTATCTCCTATATCTACAAACTCCTCCCCTCCTGTTCGCCGTATCCCACCTGACTCACACCTATTCTTGCTATTGAGGGCGTGCAGCGTAGGTTTACTAGGTTAATTCCTGGAATGGCGGGACTGTCATATGTTGAAAGACTGGAGCGATTAGGCTTGTGTACATTGGAATTTAGAAGGATGAGAGGGGATCTTATCGAAACGTATAAGATTATTAAGGGGTTGGACACGTTAGAGGCAGGAAACATGTTCCCAATGTTGGGGGAGTCCAGAACAAGAGGCTAACAGTTTAAGAATAAGGGGTAGGCCATTTAAAACTGAGATGAGGAAAAACTTTTTCAATCAGAGAGTTGTGAATCTATGGAATTCCCTGCCTCAGAAGGCAGTGGAGGCCAATTCTCTGAATGCATTCAAGAGAGAGCTGGATAGAGCTCTTAAGGATAGTGGAGTCAGGGGGTATGGGGAGAAGGCAGGAGCGGGATACTGATTGAGAATGATCAGCCATGATCACATTGAATGGCAGTGCTGGCTCGAAGGGCCGAATGGCCTCCTCCTGCACTCATTGTCTATTGTTCTATTGTCTATTTCTCCCCCCACACTTCCCCTTGCCCTTCCACCTACATTCCTTCTTCCAGCTTCACAACTTGCAATTCTTCATTCCTTTTGTCCCACACCATCTGTCTTTTTATCCCTGACCTTGGTCCAACCATCTACCTATCAAACAAAAACCTCCTCCCTTGTATCAGCGTATTAGCTGCCAGGTTTTGTCTTGCCCATCTTCTCTTGCAGCTTCCTCCCTGCCCTCCTCCATCTCAACCAGTCTGAAGAAGGGTCCTGACCTGAAACGGCACCCATCCGTGTTCTCCAGAGATGCTGCTTGACCCGCTGAGTGGCTGGAGCGACTAGGCTTGTATACACTTACACTGGAATTTAGAAGGATGAGAGGGGATCTTATCGAAACGTATAAGATTATCAAGGGGTTGGACATGATAGAGGCAGGTAACATGTTCCCAATGTTGGCGGAGTCCAGAACCAGGGGCCACAGTTTAACAATAAGGGGTAGGCCATTTAGAACGGAGATGAGGAAAAGCCTTTTCAGTCAGAGAGTTGTGAATCTGTGGAATTCTCTGCCTCAGAAGGCAGTGGAGGCCAATTCTCTGAATGCATTCAAGAGAGAGTTAGATAGAGCTCTTAAAGATAGCGGAGTCAGGGGGTATGGGGAGAAGGCAGGAACGGTGTACTGATTGAGAATGATCAGCCATGATCATATTGAATGGCGGTGCTGGCTCGAAGGGCCGAATGGCCTACTCCTGCACCTATTGCCTATTGAGTTACTCCAGCATTTTCTTTCCATCTTCGGTGTAAACTAGCGTCTGCAGTCCCTCCCTATGCATTTCTAATGTTCAGTGTTGACATACCCCCATTGGCAAAGCTCGATTGAACGGTTTAATTCAGTTTAGTTGAAATAGCTGTGCTTTCGTTTTATGGCTGTTAAAATGTCGAGTTGAACAATTGGTTTGGTTGGCATTTCCACACAACGCAGACAGTACAGTATGTCCAAGAATCTTCTAGGAATATTTTCACGCGATCTCTCAACTTTGGTTTCTAGGTCTGAAGTTGGGCATGGAACATGATGCGTACATCATGATCTCGGAGAAGGGAGAGAAACTTTACCACATGATGATGAACAAGAAAGCGAATCTTATAAAGGACAGGCGGAGAAAGTTGTCCATCGTCCCCAAGTGCTTTTTTGGCAAGTAAGGCCTCATCAATTTTCACGTCCTGTTCATGCAACTAAAACGGCTAAACACTGGATCTCCTGTCAATCTTCATTTTGTTTGCCAAATCAGAAATAGGTCCTAAATTACCATGCGTTATTTAAGCAACAATTTTTAGTGCGGCACGGTGGCGCAGCGGTAGAGTTGCTGCCTTACAGCGCTTGCAGCGCCGGAGGCCCGGGTTCGATCCCGACTACGGGTGCTGTCTGTATGGAGTTTGTACGTTCTCCCCGTGACCGTGTGGGTTTTCTCCGAGATTTTTGAATTCCCCCCATACTCCAAAGACGTACAGGTACGTAGGTTAAATTGGCTTGGTGTACACGTAAATTGTCCCTGGTGTGTGTAGGATAGTGTTAGTGTGCAGGGCTCGTTGGCTCGATATCACCATCCACGCTGTATTCACTAAACGAAATTAACTAATAAATCAACTTCTGTTTTAAATGAGCGCTGAATGGAATTGTTCAAGATATTAAAGATTGTGGCCAACACAATCGCATGTGAGATAAATACATTTGCATTAAATGTTACCATGCACGCAGCTTTACTAATCCTATTACATTCAATTATGAATCATATATGCATGCAATTATTAAAAACAAATGCTTCATAAATTCAACTTGCTTTTCCCTTAATGTCTTTTACTGAATAGTCATTTGTTTTCTGCATTTGTTCTGAAAAGTACATCTTGCATAGAAAATATCCCGCCATAGTGTCCTGCCAATAGCTTTGAATTCAATGCATGAAAGATCCCTTGTGCATGCTCACTGTAGATAGCAAGATATAGTACATAGATATGGTGTAGAAAATACACTTGGAACTGCGTCAACGGTGATCTAATTTTGTGGCAGGAATTTTAAATGAATGTTCAGATATCTTTTGTCTCTCTGGTGCTAATTGTCAAGGTATATGTTCCAATTTTATCAGCGAAAATGTACAATGACTAATGGTGCCAAAATAAATGTAATTAAGTCACTGGCATCCTTACATCATGATTCATTTATGTTCTCGTGAATAAGGGAGATGAGAATAGGGATGTGGGCTTTCAGGGGAATATACTGTATAAGGTGCACCTCCTCCCACAAGTACCAATCGAGCAACGCAAAGATCATCTTGTTTTAATATTCACCAAACGCTGTATATCCTGAACTTCATTACGTTGGTGACAATATCCTCTGTGTAAACAAAACACTGGTGAAAGTGACCGGCTCCCATTTTAACTTTAAATGCTTCCATTTAGTCTGTCTTAATCGCACCAATGTTGAAAGGATTAAATATGATGGTGCATCTAGTTTGCGTCTACTCGGAATTATTCTTGGTTACGAGCAGCTGGGTGCAGATAAGTGATATTTGAGTGAATGAAAATCTGTAAGTTCTTCCTGGCTTTTGAAAAGACTGCTGCCTGGCGACAGACCAAGTTCAAGCTAGAAGAAGCCCGGCTTGAGAATTAGGTACTTGTTGCAGTTTAATGAATTGTGCCAAAGTTAGTCTTGGATTTGTATACTTCAGATGACAGCTAGTGCGAGGAAATGAGCACACAGCTTAGAAACAAAAAAACTTGCTTGGAACCTACACCAGCTTGCCATTTAATTGAGGATAGTTTCCTTTAAAAAGAAATATTACAGTAAATAAATATTATAGTATATAAATATTATATTATGGTGTATATATAATAGCATATTATCATACAGCATATTATTTATTGTACAGTATATTATTGTACAGCATATTATTGTAAAGCATATTATGGTATAGCATATTATTGTATAGCACATTATGGCCATGGCATATTATGGTATAGCATATTGTATAGCACATCATGGCCATAGCATATTATGGTATAGCATATTATTGTATAACACATCATGGCCATAGCATATTATGGTATAGCGTATTATGGTATAGCATTTTATGGTATAGCATATTATGGTGTAGCATATATAATGGCGTTGCATATTGTGGTATATTATAGTATGGTATATTCTAGTATATTAAATCCCTGTACAGAATAGTATATTGTGATATACTATAGTATATTATAAGAGTCTCGACCCGAAACATAACTCTAGAAATGCTGCCTAGCCTTTGTGTCCTTTAATATACAATTTAACTTCATTATCCAATTATTAAAGGTCAGCTTTAGAATTGGTTTATTGGCATTTGTTATCATAATACCACAGTTTTTGCAAGTATTTTTTCATGCTGTTTTTCATCACATCTAGATTTAGACTGAAGATTTGTATTTTAAAAAATAATAAACTTTGATAGTGAGACTATTTTTCTTCTCCAAATGCTGGAAATGGTGTTTCCACAAACTGAGAGGTCTGTTCTTTTTGCAGTGAGTTTGTCTCCTGGTTGATGGAGATTGGGGAGATCAGTAAATCGGAGGAAGGAGTGAACCTGGGTCAGGCTTTACTTGAGAATGGCATCATTCATCATGGTGAGTACCTTCAGACAATCTTGGAACAGGCTCTGCGTAAGGAAGGATGATCTTACTTCCTTCTGCGTTCGAGGCAGCTGTCAATGATGAACGATGAAATCATCCGCCTCGAATGAATGCAAACACTTCTTGGCAACTTCACCTAAAAATAAAGCTTAATAACACCTGGTGTCAGATTCATTTGATTTAGTTTAGTTTAGAGATACAGCATGAAAACTGGCCCTTCGGTCGACTGAGTCCACCTTAACGCTTTTGAGATAATGAAGAGCCTTTTACAATAGACAATAGACAATAGGTGCAGGAGGAGGCCATTCGGCCCTTCGAGCCAGCACCACCATTCAATGTGATCATGGCTGATCATTCTCAATCAGTACCCCGTTCCTGCCTTCTCCCCATACCCCCTGACTCCGCTATCCTTAAGAGCTCTATCCAGCTCTCTCTTGAATGCATTCAGAGAATTGGCCTCCACTGCCTTCTGAGGCAGAGAATTCCACAATGGTGGGATGTGGGTCATGTGCAGGCAGATGAGAGTTGGTCTTGGCATTGTGATTAGCACAGACATTGTGGGCCGAAGGGTCCGCTCTTGGATTGTGCTGTTCCATGCACATCTGATTAGTGCAGTGTGCATTTTTAGCTTAATTTTTTCATATGTTTAATTTTCTGTGTGTTTTTGAATTACGCGCTGCTTCTCAAAAACGTGACCCCCCGTGTTAAACATGAGGTGGCTGTACTTAGATTTGAGGAATAATAGGCTGGTGTACTAATGTTTTTTTTGGTAGCGTGATCATTTCATAATGTGTTCACTTTGATTTTTGACAAGGTGGAGGTGCATCTGAAGTTGCTGTTGGATTTATCAGTCTCTGGGTGAATGAGTTTTCATTTTGGGCCCTGCAAATGGAAATAATTATGTTGTTGATCCTTCTTGATAATCTTCTCCATAATTTTCAGAGGCCTTGACTACCGTAACCCTCGTCTCCGTGTGTGCAAAATCTCAGCCTGAGTCAGTTCTGTTTTGTGCTTCTGCTTTTTGAATCCTCTCCATTTCTTCACCATCTTGCCTCATGCATGCAGCCCAGAACTTTATCGCGTTTCCAATGTGGTTTAACCAAACTTCCATAGAAGTTTAACAAACTTCTCCTTTTACCCCTGTTCCTCTAGAAATGAAACTTTTGTGCTTCATCTGTTCTTCGTAAAAGCCTCAGTCGCATCTGTCATAAGTAGGGTTGCCAACTTCCTCACTCCCAAATAAGGGACAAAGGGTGACGTCGCCGCCCCGCGCCCCACGCGACCTCACCCAGCCAGCGGCCACGTGCTCCCGCTCCACCAATGGCGGCCGCCCGGGCCGTCACCCTTTGTCCCTTATTTGGGAGTGAGGAAGTTGGCAACCCATCTAATACGGGACAAGGGCGGTCCCGTAAGGGACAAACTAATTTAGCCCAAAATACGGGATGTCCCGGCTAATATGGGACAGTTGGCAACCCTAGTCATAAACCTGAATGTACATTTATCCTTATATCCCCATTGCTTCATGATTGTGTTTGAACTCCAGTCTTCTAAGCAGTATCCTTCTTGTTTCAATTAAAATCCATCACCTCTCACTTAACCATGTCGTATATAAAAAGCTACGAGAGGAATAGATAGTGTAGACGGTCAGAATCTTTTTCTCCTGGGATGGAAACATCAAATACCAAAGGGCATACCTTTAGGACAAGAGGGGCAATGTTTAAATGAGATGTGTGGGGAAAGTTTATTTTTACACAGAGGGAGGTGCCGGGGTGGAGGTGAAGGCAGCTACGGAGAACAGGGCGGCACGGTGGCGCAGCGGTAGAGTTGCTGCCTTACAGCGAATGCAGCGCCGGAGACTCAGGTTCGATCCTGACTACGGGTGCCGTCTATACGGAGTTTGTACGTTCTCCCCGTGACCTGCGTGAGTTTTCTCCGAGATCTTCGGTTTCCTCCCACACTCCAAAGACATGCAGGTATGTAGGTTAATTGGCTGGGCAAATGTAAAAATTGTCCCTAGTGGGTGTAGGATAGCGTTAGTGTGCGGGGATCGCTGGGCGGCGCGGACCCGGTGGGCCGAAGGACCTGTTTCTGCATTGTATCTCTAAATCTAAAATTCTAAAAACTCGGGAGAACCAGCAAAGTTTGTCCCTGGCAACTCTTAGTTAAGAGATGCAGCATGGAAACGGGTCCTTCGGCCCACCAATCACCTGTGCTCTAAATTCTATCCTACGCGCTTGGGATGATTTAGACAAGCCATTTAACCTATAAACCTGCACGGCTATGAAGCGTGGGAGGAAACCGGAGCAGACGGAGAAAACTCACTCGGTCACAGGGAGAACGTCCAAACTCCACACAGACAGCGCCCGTGGTCAGGATCGAACCCGGGTCTCTGGCGCTGCAAGGCAGCAACTCTACCGTTGCGCCGCCGCGCTGCCTCTTTGTTTAGCGCTTCCAAGAACTTATCAGCTTGAGAAATAAAGCACTGAAGATTGGTGTGGCTGAAAGTTAATTTGGATTTAATGGGTCAAATAAGGTGCTTTCTCTAATGGGTAATTTTGTACTTCAGTTTCAGACAAGCACCATTTCAAAAATGAGCTGGTACTCTACCGGTTTCGGTATGATGATGGAACGTACAAACCCAGAAGTGAGATGGAAGACATTTTATCTAAGGTACTGTGCTACATTACCCATAATACATTCTGTCCGGTTTAGATTTCTGAGCCTTTTCTACTCAACGTGGTCGGGAAATTGGTCCCGTGATTTAAGTTGGACCAAGGGTGTTGTACAGAAAGGAATACAGATGCTGGCTTATACTGAAGATAGGCACAAAGCGCTGGAGTAACTCAGCAGGTCAGGCAGCATCTCTGGAGAAAAAGGATGGGTGACGTTTTGGGATGGGTCCCATCAGGCTGAAAGTGAGCAGTAGGGTAGGGGAGGGGAGGGGAGGGGAAGGGGGAAAGGGGAAATAGGGGGTGGGAGTGATGAAAAGCTGGATGTGAGAAAAGACCAGGATGAATCAGGGCCGGCCACAAGGCAGGGTTTTACCTGGTAGGTCCTTGTTGTCTATCCGTGTTCTCCAGAGATGCTGCCCGACTCGCTGAGTTACTCCAGCACTGTTTCCATTGAGGGTGTTGTATATTTTTTAAGTAGCACAGTTTTTCAGAAACTTTTTTTCTCTCTTGACAGGGCATAAGGTTATACTGTCGATTACACTGCCTCTTCACACCAGTAATAAAGTGAGTTTTGTTTTTTCTGTTTTAATTTCATGGAGGGATAAATGGCAATCATTGCAAACGTACAGCTTTCCAATATCTGACTTGTAAAGCACTTTAACTTTTGCTGCTAGGATTTGGTGAAGCTATTTCTATTTACATCTGTAATGTAAAAATAACTTGCCTCATCATTTTATGGTATCCATGTTTATTTCCAACATTGATACATTGATAATGTATCAACCAGTTTCAGTGGCGCAGCGGTAGAGTTGCTGCCTTGCAGCGCCAGAGACCAAGGTTTGAGCCCGACTACCGGGGGCTGTCTGTACGGACTTTGTACATTCTCCCTATGACCGTTTTCTCCAGGTGCTCTGGTTTCCTCTCACAATTCAAAGACGTACAGGTTCGTAGGTTAATTGGCTTCTGTGAATTGTTGCAAGGGTAGAACTGGTGTCCACGTGATCATTAGTCGGTGCAGACTCGGTGGGCCGAAGAGCCTGTTTCCAAGCTATATCTCTAAACTAAACTATAGTCCCATGATATTACTCCAATTACTTCCCACGGCTAATTTACCTATCTTTACTGTTAAGATTATACAACTTGAACATTGTTTTTGTACAATTTATAAAAATAATCTTGCTTGTGAGACTTCACCGAATGACAGTGCATCTAATTACCTGAACTATTTTCACACACTGTTCACATTGAACAATTCACTTTGTAAATTGTTTTGTTTCTTTATTTAAGTACTGATTTTAAAATACATTAGTCTTCGAGTCATAAAGTGTGGAAACAGGTCCTTTAGTCCAACTTGCCCACACTGACCAACTTACACTCGTCCCACCTGCCTGTGTTTGGCCCATGTCCCTCAAATCCTGTCTAATTGCTTCTTAAACGTTGTGATGGTCCCTGCCTCAACTACCTCGTTCCAGACACCCACCACCCTTTGTTGGAAGTTACATTGTTAGAAGTGTCGGAGCTGTTTGAATGAGAAACATCTGGTATTGATCCAGATTACACTGAAGCAACAGCACAATTAATTGTGACTGAGCGGATATGGGTCACCTAAGATGAAGTCATGTACACGGCTTGCTTCCAATTAAAACGCGCCTTGTGTGCTGTGAACACTCTTCACCAATTGTGTTGAGAATGGAAGGGGTGACTATTACTGGGCCATTATGACTTTGGTTCCTTAATGTCCATTTCATTAAAAGCAAACCTTTTTGTTCTGTGAGTAATTGGCAGAACGAGCAGTGTTGTGCCTGCACAGGAGAGGTTTTGGGAGATATGGGCCAGATGTGTGCAAATCCTTGGAGCGCAGGAGGATGAGGGGTGTTCTTACAGATGGGTATAAAATCATGAGATTGGGTAGATGCACAGAGTCTCTTGCTCAGAATGGGGGAATCGAGAAGCAGAGTACATGGGTTTAAGGTGAAGGGGGAAAGATTTAAAAGGAATCTTTGGGCTAACCTTTTCACCCAAAGGGTGGTGGGTTGTATGGAACGAGCTGCCAGAGGAGGTTGTTTGGATATGGGCCAAATGCAGGCAGGTGGGACTAGTGTAGCTGGGACATGTTGGTCGGTGGGCCAGTTGGGCCGAAGGTCCTGTTTCCACGCTGTATGTCTATGACTCTAAATCAAAGAACACAGAACCACACAACACAGGAAGAAATGATTCTGCTCAAGATGTATGTGCGGAACATCGTGTGAAGACAAACTAACCTCATCTGCCAAGCTCATGATCCGTAACCATCCATTGGCAAATCAGACCAACTTAGATGGACATCTTGGTTGGCATGACCAAACTGGATCTACAGGCCGTGTCTATGACTCTGACACGTTGAACGCTGTTCGAGACCTCAGAGCAGATAGTATAGCTGGGGTCTAATACTTGGCTTAGGTTGGGATAGATCAAATGAAAAGCATGCTTGAAATTTGCGGCATTGAGAATCCCTGGTCTCTTGGGAATTTGATCCATTGACAGAGCGGCCTATTCCGTGATACGTTTATTGATACTTGCTGTTAATTCTAAAGTGCTTGTTTATTGACAGCAATATGAGGTGAATATCTGCACCTTGCACACGATGAGTTAAAGTACGTGTGAATCTAGTTTCATAACGTCAGCCGCACTGTCAATACTTGTGAGCAAAATTATCTTTTTATTAATTGAAGAGACCGCGATCACCATTTGAAGACGTACAAGTCTGTGGTACCAGCAAGCAAATTGATCGATTGGCTTCTAATACAGGTAAGAAATACTTTGGATTATATTAAATGCATTCTTCTTACTTGCCATCATCATTTTCTTTATTATATATATATATGATCACGACCATCTTAGAACAAGTACCAGGTTGAAAGTTGAGACAGTAGTTTTGCTCACCCTGCTCTAGGAAAGATGTTGTTAAGCTGGAAAGGGAGCAGAGAAGATTCCACAGATGAACTACCCTCTGACTAAAGAATTTCCTCCTCACCTTTCTAAAAGAGCGCCCTTTAATTCTGAGGCTATGAACTCTGGTCCAAGACTCTCCCACCAGTGGAAACATCCTCTCCACATCCACTCTATCTCTGCCTTTCATTATTCAGTAAGTTTCAATGAGGTTCTCCCTCAACCTTCTAAACTCCAGCGAGTACAGGCCCAGTGTGAGTGCTGTCAAACACTGTCAAAGTGTCCTGACCCGAAACGTCGTCTATTCATGTCCTCCAGAAATCCTCTTTAGCAAACTGTTTTTATTTAGCCATCTGTTCTCCATGTTCTCCAGGATGCTGCCTGACCCGCTGAGTTAGTCCAGCATTTTTTGTGTTTATTTGAAATCTAATAACCAATCTTTCTCTATCTTTGCACCTGTGACATCCTCAGAAATTATAGGAATACTGTGAAGGAAGGAACTGCAGGTGCTGATATAAACTAAAGATGGACACAAAGTGCTGGAGTAACTCAACGTGTCAGACATCGTCTCTGGAGATGAGGGATAGGTGTCGTTTCATGTCGAGACCCTCTCGATTGGAAACGACACCTCATTCCTTTTCTCCAGAGATGCACTCTGGCCCGCTGAGTTACTCCAGCTTTTACTCCAACATTGGGAATACTGTGAAGTTCATTGGTGAAAGTTAATGATGCGTTTTTAAATAGCTTTGGGGTATTTTAGCGATTTTTAGGTAGCGATTCAGAATTTATTCTTGGACACTTATTATTCTGCTGTTGCTCTCCAAATTACCAGTGTGTCTTTCTTCATACAATTTTCTCGTGACCTCGTGTTCTCGAAAAGGACTACTTACGGATAATTCTGGGGATGACTGTTGGAAAATAAACCTTGCATCAGCAACCTAAATGTATGTCAGCTGTTTGTCAGAAAGTGGTTGTGGAAGGCAAGTGTCATGGCTATAAGTGAACTTTAGATAATTACTTCCAGATGCATTTGGATGGGTCGACTGGGCTTATATGCACTGGAATTTAGAAGGATGAGAGGGGATCTTATAGAAACTTACAACATTCTTAAGGGATTGGACAGGTTAGATGCAGGAAAAATGTTCCCGATGCTGGGAGGTGTCCAGAACCAGGGGCCACAGTTTAAGAATAAGGGGTCGGCCATTTAGGACTGAGATGAGGAAAAGCTTTTTCACCCAGAGTTGTGAATCTGTGGAATTCTCTGCCACAGAAGGCAGTGGAGGCCAGTTCACTGGATGTATTCAAGAGAGAGTTAGATATGGCTCGTAGGGGTAACGGAATCAAGGGATATGGGGAGAAAGCAGGAACGGTGTACTGAATTTTGGATGACCGTATTGAATGGCGGTGCTGGCTCGAAGGGCTGAATGACCTACTCCTGCACCTATTTCCTATGTTTCTATTTCCTGGTCCTCCTGCCTTCCACTGCAAGTTTTGTATAACCTGGGTTTCCACTGTTTTAAAACTCAGCAGAGACCTAGGCTGCTTCTGCAAAGACTTTATTGTTTGCAACAAAGGGAATGCACTTGCAACAGTTGGATTTGCATTGCAAGCTCGGCTTACAAAGAAAATCTCTTTGGATCTAAAAAGATGTCGTTTTGTTGCTAGGGCGATTTGCAGACCAGGGAGGAAGCGGTCACCCTCGGCGTTGGACTCTGTAATAATGGCTTCATGCACCACGGTAATCAATCAAAGACACAAAAGAATCTTGCACCAAACCTGTTTTCAGTGTGACTGGGAGTTCATCAAAATTAACTCCACTGTCATCTTTTTTGGGGCGTCCCGCAGTTCCCCTTTCGTTCTTTGCGGACTTTACTTTAATAATTTGGGCACTTTCGCACCACCCCCACCCCCACCCCCCCCCCTCCCCCTCTGTCCCCCTCCCCCCTCCTCTCCATCCGTTAGCTGCCTGACACGTTTGACCGTGGACTTCCCTGTTTGTTCACAAACTGTAAGTCGGGTGGGATGTGGGCAAAGTGGTTTGTGTCATATTTTTAGTCTCTTCCACTCTAGAGCAGCTAACACATTGATGTACGGTTTAAGCATTGAGCTCGGAACTCGTGTAAAATGCTGCCTTTGAGAATTGGCATTGTAGTCCACAATTGCAATTTGAGCAGTAAACCCCGATACTGGTGGTGGGGTGGTGGAAGCAGCAAGGCACAGTGTCGCTCGCAGCTGGTAGAGGTGCTGCCTCCCAGCGCCAGAGATCTGGGTTTGGCTGCTGTCAGTGTGGAGTTTGCACATTCTCCCTTGTAACCGAGTGGAGTTCCCTTCCCTCCAGTTTTCTACCACATCCCAAAGACGTGCGGTGCGGGTTTGTAAGTTAATTGCCCCTCTGCAAATTGCCCCTAACGTATAGGGAGTGGATGCGAAAATGGGATAGCATAGAACTAGGGTGAATGGGTGATCAACCATCTGTGTGGATTCAGTGGGCCGAAGGGCCTGTTTCTATACTTTAGTTGAAACTTTGAGGACATTGAGATATTAAGCCACAGAAAGAAAATCTATTTTCATATTAGGAAATGAACTAAAAAGCTGGTGCCCTCTGTTTCATGTCTGGATTAAAGAGATGTTTTACTAAATTTAATGTTATTGGTGTACTTAATTACATGTAGATGCATTTGCTGAGGTAAATTGTTTGAGTTATTTTTAATCTGAATTGGATTTTTAACTTTGGCACTAATAGTTTCAGGTGTTGATATCTCAAAATTTTAATCATGTATATTAAAATATTAATGCTCAGTTTTAATTTTTCCTTCTACTAGTGTTGGAGAAAAGTGAATTTAAGGATGAATCCCAGTTCTTCCGTTTTTATCCTGACGAGGAAATGGAAGGAACTAACTCCAAGAACAAACAGCTACGTAATGACTTCAGATTGGTTGAAAACATACTTGTTAAATCCCTCTTGGTAAGCAGAGAAGTGGATGCTTTTACATTAGGTACACGACTCCTTTCCAATCTGATGTCCAAATCTGTGTTGTCGATGATGGATTGGACAAAACTTAAACAAAACACTTCACATAGACTGATTAGGTCATTGTCTGGAAAGTTACTCTGGTGAATACTTGATGAATTATATATTTTCTCCGCTCTCTTGATAATTTGTTTTGCTTTTAATATCTTGTTCCCCTGCCTACAATCTCACAATGTTGCTTCAATGCTTAAGTTGTGGTGAAATTAATTTTAACTTGTAGACCAAGTGCATCAGTATCTAAATGGCATGGTGGCCCAGCGGTAGAGTTGCTGCCTCACGGCGCCAGAGACCCGGGTTCGATCCTAACCTCGGCTGCTGTCTGTGTGGGGTTTTCATATTCTTTCTGTGACTGCGTGGCTTTCCTCCGGGTGCTCCGGTTTTCTCCCACATTCCAAAGACACGCAGGTTTCCAGGTTAATTGGCTTCTGTAAATAGTCCCCAGTGTTTTCGATAGCACTAGTGTCTGGGTGATTGTTGGTCGGCGTGGACCCGGTGGGCCGAATGGCCTGTTTCCATGCTTTATCACTAAACTAAACTAAACCAAACCTTTTTAAGTTGGCCTTCACACAGAGTAGAGCAACAAAAATTGCCCCATTTGGCTAACTTTGAAAAAGATTGACACAAAATGCTGGAGTAACTCAATGGGTCAGGCAGCGATCCTCGCACATTAATACTATCCTACACACACAAGGGACAATTTGGATTTCATACCATGCCAATTAACCTACAAACCTGTACATCTTTGGAGTGTGGGAGGAAACCGAAGATCTCGGAGAAAACCCACACAAATCACGGGTAGAACGTACAAACTCCGTACAGACAGCGCCCGTAGTCGGGATCGAACCTGGGTCTCTGCCACTGTTAGGCACCAACTCTTCCACAGCGCCCCCTACTTCTTTATGGCTGTGGTACATTCCCATGGCCACACCAGCGTGATTGTTGCCTTAGCTAATACTTATGCTCCATCAGAATTGTCGGAGGGATTATATTAGTTTCACCAGGTTGCTCCTACTGAAAGACTTCCAGAAACCATTTGGCAACTGTCCATTTCTACATTTAAATGTAACAGGAAGAGATACTTCGGTATCTTTGTCCAAATCCCAGAACGGTCTCAGGAGAAGCAAAACTACTGCTAAATTGGCATGAAAATCGAACTTGTCCCCGGTGGTTTAGAAGAGGCTCGATTAGTCTTGCCGGTATCCTGAATTACTCAATTGTTTCTGGTCAGCCAAGATTCAGCTTTGTTGCTAAAATGGGTGGAGTTCAAAGCAATTAAGTTCTCCTTCTGCTGCCAAGTTGCAGCCTTGGTCCAAACGTGTACAATGGTTCAAGTGGTGAGGTAGGGGGGGTCAGTGTTGTTCACATCATGGCAATGTTTAATTGAGTGTGGCATCTAAGAGCCTTGGTGAGCCTAGACCCCAGACCCAAAGAACATAGACCCGAATAACGTGGAACCGAAAAACCGAGAACAGCACAGGAACCGGCTCCTTGGCCCACAATGACTGTGCCAAACATGATGCCAAGATTAACAAGATCACGGTCATATGCACACGGTCCATATCCCTCCATTCCATGCTTATCCTTGTGCTTATCCAAACACCTCTTAAACACCACTATCTTATCCAGGCCCTACTACCACCCCTGACAGCTCCTTCCTGGCACCCACCGCCCTCTGGAAAAATAAATCTTGCCCGCACACAATTCCTGTTATTTTGCCCCTCTCACCTTTAAAACTGAAGCTACGAACACGAGGGGCAAATTGTTCACCCGTAACACAGAAGATCAGTGTGGCGGTTGGCGATGGATCATCACACCTCCCCCAGTAGCCCCTGAGGCCCCTAATCTTGTCGGTGAACTTCCTCAGTGCCGTTCCTTCCATCGCGAGTGGGGGACATTCACTGATATTGCACAGGATGGCCCGCTGACTCAGCAGTTAGTGCTGCTGCCCTTCAGGTCCAGAGTTCAATCCTGACCTCGGGTCTTGTCTGTGAGTTTGCACTTATTCCCTGTGACCGTGTGCGTTTCCTCCGGGTGCCCCTGTTTCAGTCAACACCCTTCTTCAGACTGATTATGATGGAGGAGGGAAGAACGATGGGGGCTGGACAAAGCTTGGCGAGCGATAGGTTGAAGATAGACACAAAGTGCTGCAGTAACTCAACGGGACAGGGAGCATCTCTGGAGAGAAGGAATGTTTGAGGTAAGGGGGGGGTCGTTAGGCAGATATCGGTGAGGGGAAAGGGTTTGATAGGTATAGTGAAAGGCTTGGATAGAGTGGATGTGGAGAGGATGTTTCCACTAGTGGAAGAGTCTAGAACTAGAGGTCATAACCTCTGAATTAAAGGACGTTCTTTTAGGAAGGAGATGAGGAGGAATCTGGAATTATTTGCCACAGAAGGCTGTGGAGGCTGTCAGCAGATATTTTTTAAGGCAGATAGATAGATTCTTGATTAGTACAGGTGTCAGAGGTTATGGGGAGAAGGCAGGAGAATGGGGTTAGGAGGGAGAGATAGATCAGCCATGATTGAATGGCGGACTAGACTTGATGGGCCAAATGGCCTAATTCTGCTTATGACCTTGTATGATGTACAGGTGAAGGGTGATCTTTATGGCTTAGTACCACCATCAACATTGTAGTAACTCTGAGACCACACATACTATCGTTTCCATTTCCTAAATAGGTGCCAGCAATTGGTCATTATAAATAACACATTATAAATGAGTGGCAAAAGCATCCAAGGGGAGTTGATGGGCATCTGAGAGAAATAGATGACAAAGTGGTGGAGTATTCGGTGGGTCAAGCTGTGCCAATCTGAAGAACCCGAACCATCATCTATTCCTTTTATAGACAATAGACAATAGGTGCAGGAGTAGGCCATTCGGCCCTTCGAGCCAGCACCACCATTCAATGTAATCATGGCTGATCATTCTCAATCAGCACCCCGTTCCTGCTTTCTCCCCATACCCCCTGACTCCGCTATCCTTAAGAGCTCTATCTAGCTCCAGAGATGCTGCCTGTCGTGCTGAGTTACTCCAGCATTTTGTGTCTTATCTCTGGAGAACATGTGTCGGTGATGTTTCAAGTCGGGACTCTTCTTCAGACTGATTCTCCAGAGATGCTGCTCGACCCGCTGAGTTACTCCACCTACCTCCTTGTGTCCTTTTATGTAAACCAGCATTTGTAGACCCTTGATTCCCCATTGAGAGAAGTAGCCTACAGGTTTCTTGGGAATTAAATAAGGGAATGTTACTGATGGGAACGCTATGTAAGGATTCAGCACGGACCCATTGGGCCGAATGGCCAGCTCCACTTAGGGTTGCCAACTTTCTAACTCCCAAATAAAGGACAAAAGGCGACGTCACCGCCTCACATGACCTCACCCAGCCAGCGGCCACGTGCTCCCGCTCCACCAATGGCGGCCGCGCGGTTCGGGAGGCGGGATGCTATCTCCGTGCGGCGAACACACTCGGCCCCGCTTCCCGAACACACTCCGTTAGCCTACAGTGTCCCCCCCCCGGGCCTAATACGGGACAAGGGCGGTCACGTACGGGACAAACCAATTTAGCCCAAAATACGGGATGTCCCGGCTGATACGGGACAGTTGGCAACCCTAGCTCCACTGTCATACTGAGGATGTAAATAATATATGGTTCCATGTGCTACTGTTCAGAACATGAAGCAGGCCAGATAATGCTTGTGCAGCAAGACCCTGACCTACATCCAATAACATTATTCAGGGTGTAGACACAAGGAACTGCTGGTTTACCAAAAAACCCGCAAGGTGCTGGAGGAACTCAGCGGGTCAGGCAGCACATCTGGATTGGGTTTTGGGTCGGGAAGCTTCTTCAAACCTTTCTTCCGTTATTTAAGTATGTCTACATTTATTAAATTTAAACTCCGGTTTTTAAAAATGCGTGGGACTGATTAGTAGCTCTTGGTATTGTGTGTGACTTTCCCTTGCAAGTTTCAGTGATCATTTCAATTCTCTAGTTCTCTGCAGTTTTCCCTCCCCCCGTGTTCTATTTTTAACTTTCTTCTGCTTCCTCTCGTACACATGAAAGTGGCTGTGTGTAAAGAACTAAATTTAAGATTGATATTTGGTCTTTTAAGATATTTAGCTTTTAACTAAGCCCAGGTGATGTGGGCGTTGTGGCAATGTGGTGTGGCTTGTTGTCAGCTGGTAGAACTGCTGCCTCACAGCGCCAGAGACCCGGGTTCGATCCTGTCCTTGGGTGCTGTCTGTGCGGAGTTTGCACGTTCTCCCTGTGACGGCGTGGGTTTTCTCCAGGTGCCCCTGTTTAACCCCGCAACCCAAAGATTTACGGGTTTGTAGGTTGATTGGCTGCTGTAAATTGCCCAGAGTGTCTATGTAGGCAGTTGATGCGAAAGTGGGATAACGTGGAACTTGTGTGAACGGGTGATCGATGGTCAGCATGGACTCGGCAGGCCGAATGGCCTGTTTCCGTGCTGTATCTTTTAATTAATCCTGAAACTCCTGTACTGAACATGAGTTCTCATATCTTAAGTGGGTGTTATCCCGGCCTAATACATCTGTTTAAACAAAAAAAGACACAAAGTGCTGGAGTAACTCAGCGGGTCAGTCAGCATCTCTAGAAAACATGGAAAGGTGACGTTTCAAACCGGGACCCTTCTTCCGAATGATTGTGGTGGAGGGGGGAAGAGAGCCGGAAGAGAGGTGGGGGCAGGACAAAGCTTGGCGAGTGATGGGTGGATACAGGTAAGGGGTGGGGGGCTGCTTGGCAGATACAGGTGAGAGGAGAGGGGTTGATCGATGTGTACAGGTGAGGGATGGTTTTTATGGCTTAGTACACCATTGACAATGTAGTAACCCTATTCGGTAAGAGCATGATCTGTGAAATTTTGCAAGAATACTTTTTTTTTTCAAGAAAGAGAGATGGTCAATTCAGTTATGTTAGACTTTAGAGATGCAGCGTGGAACCAGGCCCTTCGGCTCCACGAGTCCGCGCCGACCAGTGATCACCCAAACACTAGTTCTATCCTACAAACTAGGAACAATATGCAGAGGCCAATTAACCTGCGAACCTGTGCGCCTTTGGAGAATGGGAGGAAGGAATGACTGGGATGGGACGAGCCTTTGATTATGTGGGCTGCTTTTCCGCGGCATTGTGAACTGTGGATGGAGTTAATGGTGGGAAGTCTGGTCTGTGCGATGGACTGAGATACATCCACAACTCTGCAATTCCTTGTGGTCTTGGGCAGAGCTGTTCCCAAACCAACTGTGATGCAACCCGCCAGTATGCTTTCTATGGTGCATCTGTAGGAGTTGGTAAGAGTTACTGGGGTCATGCATCATTTCCTCAGTCTCCTCGGAAAGTGGAGGCCTCGCTGGTGTGGCTTCTTGGCTGTGGCATCAATGCTGAAATGAGGAAAAACCTTTTCACCCAGAGAGTTGTGAATCTGTGGAATTCTCTGCCACAGAAGGCAATGGAGGCCAATTCACTGGATATTTTCAAGAGAGAGTTAGATTTAGCTCTTGGGGCTAAATGAATCAAGGCATATGGGAAAAAAGCAGGAACGGGGTACTGATTTTGGATGATCGGCCATGATCATATTGAATGGCGGTGCTGGCTCGAAGGGCAGAATGGCTTACTCCTGCACCTGTTTTCAATGTTTATGTGTATTCCCATTTACATTTAACATGATTCTAATTTAAAAGCTGAAATGTACAAATTTGTTTTGTGGAGTGCCACACTTTGCATCCTCCTAGTTAAAGATTTTGTTAATTGAACTGGGAATTATTAAGGTGTGAACAGTGATTTAAGTCCTGAAGCTTTCAAAGCAACCATTTTAATTTTAATTTTTGTTTTCAAGTGGGATAATAGGTTGTTTTATTTTCTGCACAGATTTTCCCCGAAGAAGACAGCTATGGGTTTGAAATCGAGGAGAAAAATAAGACCATTGTTGTGAAATCTGTGCAAAGTTGCTCTTCTGCTGAGGTAATAACTAAGTCACCTAACTTCCCCGCTGTTCAAGAGGAAAGTAAGTGAAATATTTGACCAGCATGCAAAAAATAATTTGTCGTAAATCCTTCTACTTCATCATGTATAAGATCATGAGAGGAGTAGATCGGGTAAGTGCACAGATTCTTTTAGACAATAGACAATAGACAATAGACAATAGGTGCAGGAGTAGGCCATTCAGCCCTTCGAGCCAGCACCGCCATTCAATGCGATCATGGCTGATCACTATCAATCAGTACCCCGTTCCTGCCTTCTCCCCATACCCCCTCACTCCGCTATCCTTAAGAGCTCTATCCAGCTCTCTCTTGAAAGCATCCAACGAACTGGCCTCCACTGCCTTCTGAGGCAGAGAATTCCACACCTTCACCACCCTCTGACTGAAAAAGTTCTTCCTCATCTCCGTTCTAAATGGCCTACCCCTTATTCTCAAACTGTGGCCCCTTGTTCTGGACTCCCCCAACATTGGGAACATGTTATCTGCCTCTAATGTGTCCAATCCCCTAATTATCTTATATGTTTTTAGCCAGCGATCCACGCACATTAGCACTATCCTACACACACCAGGGACAATTTTACATTTAATACCAAGCCAATTAGCCTACAAACCTGTACGGCTTTGGATTGTGGGGGGGAAACCAAAGATCTCGAAGAAAACCCACGGGGAGAACGTTCAAACACCATACGGACAGCACCCGTAGTCAGGATGGAACCCGGGGCTCTGGCGCTGTAAGGCAGCGACTCTACCACCGCGCCACCAGGCCGCCTTCCATGGTATGATTTTAGATTTAGATTTAGAGATACAGCGCAGAAACAGGCCCTTCGGCCCACCGGGTCCGCGCCGCCCAGCGATCCCCGCACATTAACACTATCCTACACCCACTAGGGAGAATTTTTACATTTGCCCAGCCAAACCTGTACATCTTTGGAGTGTGGGAGGAAACCGAAGATCTCGGAGAAAACCCACGCAGGTCACGGGGAGAACGTACAAACTCCGTACAGTACAGCACCCGTAGTCAGGATCAAACCTGAGTCTCCGGCGCTGCATTCGCTGTAAGGCAGCAACTCTACCGCTGCGCCACCGTGCCGCACTTTCAGCAGCCAAAGGGAATGACTGATATTTCAGAAATAGAAGTAGGTGGCTTTGTAGATCGAATTGTGTTTAGCCCACCCTTCGCTCTCTTGGGATTTGACCTGGGTTACTTCAGTCACATGCATGCCTTGTGCTATGGTGTGAATAGATTTGCTTAAATCATTTTCTTCATTAAAGGGCTCTTGGAATGAGAATACTGCGCCAAATTTGTAGCTCAAATCTACTCCAGAATTTACGGTTGAGCCTTGCAAATTCTTTTCCAAATGTAGAAATGCCAGGGCCCAGCATTTTCATTCTTCTGCTTTTCTTTTGAACGATGGAATTGCACAATGCTGGCACAGTAATTTAGGCAGCAACACATCAATTAGTTTAACCGTGATGCACAGGGGCTAAAAACTGTGCTCCAGAAGGATAAGCGGTTTAAGATTTTCCTTTTAACTTAATACACACATTTCTGGCACTGTGCTGCATTTATTTTCTAGATATACAAGCTTCGTCTTTTCCTTGAGTATTAATTTTAATGTTTTGCACTTGAGAATGAAAACTTATTTATTTAAATTCAAAGTGCGTTACAAAAGTTAGATCCTTGCAACTTTGCGATAACATTTTTTCCTTTGTGAACAGGTTGCTCATGATACTTCCATGATTCCATTTTGTGGAATTAGAAGGAATAAAACAGCAATTAATAGCTTTATTTCAACACTAATAACTTTATTTTATACTCTTCCCCCACCAAACCTCATTTTGTCTGCATGGTTCTTGGTTCTTTCAAAACCTCGCTTGCAAATCTCTATTTTAGTTACCAAGTTTACTAATACTTTACAGAACACTGATTATTTGATCAACAATATACGTTGTGTCGATATCCAATCACTTAAACCTGCCGAAGCCAGGCACAAAAAGCTGGAGTAACTCAGCGGGTCAGGCAGCATCTCTGGAGAGAAGCAATGGGTGATGTTTCAGGTCTGAAGAAGGGTCTCGACCCGAAATGTCACCCATTCATTCTCTCCAGAGATGCTGCCTGTCACGCTGAGTTACTCCAGCTTTTTGGTCTATCTTCGGTTTAAAACAGCATCTGCAGTTCCTTCTTACACACTTAAACTTGCCACTGGGAAGTCTGATTGTAAAGAAAAATACTCATTACATCCATCCTAAAGGAACAAATCCTAAAACTTTATACGACACACTTTCTGAAAATGTGCTTTTTTTTTCCCCCGTTGATGTTTGGTAAAAATCTTTGAGAATGAATGTTTGTCAGATTGCTTTCATCGTTTCACCGGTAGCAGTGGTGAACAGAGCGGACGAGGGACTTGAATACTAAATCCAGTTTTGTAATCTGGTAATAAACGCTAGAATCTTTCAAAATGCTGGTCACAGCACCTCGTTACACTGTTGTGCAACACTCTTGTGTAAAAGTTTGATGTGAACCATGATATCGGTTATTTGAGAACAAGAGTGGTAGGAAGCAGGGAGAAATTTAATTAAGCCGTGTTTGCTCGAGAAATCTTTTACATCAGTGTTATTCATTAATCAATAGAAAGGCTTGCTTTGATTTGAGACGTGAACTTGTTTACTGTACAAAGTGGCTTCCACTTAATGTGGTTAAAGCCAGATAACTCATTATTTAGTTTCAACCTATTCGATTTTTTTTTTCCTCACCGGATGGAACTCACTGACAAAATCTCTTGACTCAAATCGAAACCACTCCCCTCTGCAGGAAGGGACTCCAGATGCTGGTTTACACTGAAGATAGACACAAATTGCGGGAGTAATTCAGCGTGTTACTCAAGATTCAAGATTCAAGATTCAAGATAGCTTTATTTGTCATCCAATATTGGACGAAATTCAGTCACCCACAGTCCAACAATAAAAGCATTAAATAGGCATTAAAATTACACAACCCCAAAAACACACAAAAAAAGAAACATCCATCAAAAAAACATCCATCACAGTGAGTCTCCTCCAGTCCTCTCCTCACTGTGATGGAAGGCCACAATGTCTTTCCCTTCTCCTGCCGTCCTCTCCCGCAGTCAGGTTGTTGTGGTTGGAGGCCGCGCCGGACAGTCCTCAGCGGCCCGAGCCTAAGGCGAGTCGCAGCCGCTCCCGCAGCCTTCAGTCCCTCTCAGTCTGAAGAAGGGTCTCAACCCAAACGTCACCTATAGCTTTTCTCCAGGGATGCTGCCTGACCCACTTATGTGGAAACAAGTAACCACAAAAGACGCTTTGTGCAAAAGGACAAAGTGCTGGAGTAATTCAGCATGTCTGGCAGCATCTCTGGGAAAACATGGATATTATTTTTCGGGTCAGGACTGATTGTAGATGAGGGGAGAAAGTAGGAAGAGAGGTGGGGGTGGGGCTAAGTCTGGCAAGTGATAGGTGGATACAGGTGAGTGCGGGTTCGGTTGGCAGCTGGGTAGAATATGTGACAAAGGGTAGAGGTGAAAGGATAACAAAGGGTGTCAGGTAAGGAAAGGTGAGAAGTGAAGGGTCCCGCCACCTATCCATGTTCTCCAAAGATGCTGCCTGACCCGTTGAGTTACTCCAGCACTTTGTGTCCACCTATCAATACCTGGCCGTCAACACTCCTCACCTGTATCCACCTATCACTCGCAAGGCTTTGTTTCCACCTCCTTTTCAAGCTTTCTCCCTCCTACTGCAATCAGTCTGAAGAACGATCCCGACCCAAAACGTCACCCATTCGTGTTCCTCCAGAGATGCTGCCTGGACCACTGAGTTACTCCAGCATTTTATGTTGAACAACTAAATCTGTTTTTTTTAAAAATGTTTCATTCCAAACTGGTTACAATGAAAATAGCATCAAATAAAATCTTGTTTGGCATTAGTGTTCTATAAATGATGATGTTAGAGTAAAGATAGACACAAAATACTGGAGTAACTCAGCGGGACAGGCAGCATCCCTGGCCATTGCTTCTCTCTGGAGATGCTGCCTGTCCCCCTGAGTTACTCCAGCATTTTGTGTCTATCTGTGGTTTAAACCAGCATCCTTCGTACACATGTGTCGGAGTAATTGTGTGCAGAGATTAACTTGTAGGCTGGTTGTTTGTTGATTAATTGTTATCATTTTGACAATGTCGGCCCTGGATTGTTGTCCAATACTTGGCTCTTGGTTTGTGCTGCAGGTGTCGGGTCTTCAGGTGGGAAGGAAGATTTACTCCATCAACGAGGACTTGGTGTTGCTGCGGCCCCTGCTGGAGGTGGACGCGTTTCTCAACCAGTTGTTCTGTAGCCGGAGACCACTACGAGTGTTGGTTGCTTCAAAGCCCAAAGAGTGAGTCATCTCATTGCCATCGACTCGAGTCTGTTTAAACTGTGGAGTTGCTCACTTTCCTCTTTCACAGAAGGGAACGTCAATGTTAATTGCGTAATCGTTTTTGCAAATGTGGATGTGGTAAGTTTGGCATCAAATAATGCCGTTGTAGCAGGCATGGTTTCCTCAGCCATGAATTTGTGCACATCAGGGTCTCGGTTTTGCATATTGAAACATTCGCTATTGTCAGTCAGTTAGATTGCAGAGCATCGAACACAGCGAACATCGAGCACAGGAACAGGCCCTTGGGTTCAAAATGTCCGTGCCAAGCATGATGCCAGGACCGTCTCTTATCTACCTACGCCTAATCCATATCCAATCATTCCGTCCATAACCGTGTGCCTATTCAAAAGCCTCGTAAATGCCACCATTGTATCTGCACAGTGGCGCAGGGGTAGGGCTGCTGCCCTCCATAGCCAGAGACCCATGTTCGATCCTGTCTTAGGGTGCTGTCGGTGTGGAGTTTGCATGTTCTACCTCTGACCGCGTGGGTTTTCTCCTGCTGCTTCTGGTTTCCTCCCACATTCCAAACACTTGCAGGTTTCGAGGTTAATTGACTTCTGTAAATTGCCCGCAATGTGTAGTATGTGAAAATGGGATAACGTGGAACGAGTGTGGTGTGGGTGATTGATTTAATCGGTATGGACTCGGAGGCCTGAAGAGCCTGTTTCCATGCCGTGTCTCTAAACTGAGCCAAACCTGACAGCGCGTTCCTGATACACGCCGCTCTATGTGGCGGCACGGTAGCGCAGCGGTAGAGTTGCTGCTTTACAGCGAATGCAGTGCCGGAGACTCAGGTTCGATCCTGACTACGGGTGCTGCACTGTAAGGAGTTTGTACGTTCTCCCCGTGACCTGCGTGGGTTTTCTCCGAGATCTTCGGTTTCCTCCCACACTCCAAAGACGTACAGGTATGTAGGTTAATTGGCTGGGTAAATGTAAAAAAAAAAAATTGTCCCTAGTGGGTGTAGGATAGTGTTAATGTACGGGGATCACTGGGCGGCACGGACTTGGAGGGCCGAAAAGGCCTGTTTCCGGCTGTATATATATGATATGATATGATATGATATGTAAGTTTATAATTAATAATAACAATTTTAAAATTTTGTTTTTAAAGTCGCCCTGCACATCTTTAAACTTTGCCCTCTTACCTGGGAGCTATGCCCTTGTGGTTGTGGGATGTATTTGGACAAAGGTCTACTCAGCACAAAAATACTGAGTTAAATTAAAACAAAGTTCCTCCAGCACTTTTGTGTTTCGCTTAAGATTCCAGCTTCAGCAGTTATTAGCGTGTCTTAGTTAAATTAACTTTGAACTTGCACTGCATAATTTCTTGTGGTGGAGTGACACTTTCCATATGTAAAAACAAGGAACCATTGATGCTGCTTTACATAAAGGGACACAAAACACTGGAGTAAACCAGCAGACCAGGCAGCATCTCTGGAGTACATGGACAGGTGCACTTTGAGTCAGGACCCTTTGAGTCATAAGTCATCCAGCGTGGAAACAGGCAACTTGGCCCAACTTGCCCTCACCGACCAATATGTCCCATCTACACTCGTCTTTGCCCCATGTCCCTCTAAACCTGTCCTATCCATGTACCTGACCCTTTCCATCAACACCAGTGTATTCTGCTGACACAGAAGATAAAACGCCGCAGCTCAGGAACAGGCCATTTGGTCCACAATGTCTGTGCCAAACATAAAGCCACGATAAACTAATCTCATCCAATAGACAATAGGTGCAGGAGTTGGCCATTCGGCCCTTCGAGCCAGCACCGCCATTCAATGTGATCATGGCTGATCATTCTCAATCAGTACCCCGTTCCTGCCTTCTCCCCATACCCCCTGACTCCGCTATCCTTAAGAGATGTATCTAGCTCTCTCTTGAATGCACATGATCCATATTCCTCCATTCCCTGCCATCAGCCTTAACAATCTTTTTTTCTGTAGATCTATAGAGGGAACAGTTTTCTTCCATCAGCTCAGTTCTGGATTTGAACCTCGATCTTGAAGTTGAAGGTGGCATTGTAACTCATGGTTCCTTAAATCAAAAATACCCCCGAATTGTTAACACACCCTCGTACCCACTGCCTGAAATATGATGATCTGATCTACAGTGAAGTATCCCTTCAGATCAACATGAGATATTGCTCCAAGTCTTGGCATCATTTTGGAAATGACTTGTATAATGTTTGCTCTAACTCTCTGCTCTTCCTGCAAAGGATCGCCTTTCGTTGGAACAGATTTTAACGTCCATATCTTTGAACGTGCAATAGCAAACTAGTCTTAAAATGTGTAGGAAAGAACTGCAGATTCTTTTTTGAAACTAAGATAGGCACAAAAAGCTGGAGTAACTCAGCGAGACAGGCAGCATCTCTGGGGAGAAGGAATGGGTGACGTTTCAGGTCGAGACCCTTCTTCAGACTTAAAATGTGAATGCTTAAGTGGACGAGCTGTGCAGCAATAATCGTGGTTAATGGATTTTCTACGGTAACTGTATCAAAGTTCTGTGCTGAATAGTCTTGGCAAATATTGCTGAAGTTGAGATCTGGGTTTAAATGCAGCAAGCTGAAACCTTTTCAAAAGTTGTCCAATTTTCTTTTTTTTTTAATCACTTTGGCCAAGAGGAAACACCGGCTTGTTTTAAACTCGTGTGTGAATTTACTTTCAAGACTGCCAGCAGATTTTAGTTTCCTCCATCATACATAACTGACGCAACAAGGAATTTGGAAAGAACATTTGTCTTTTTGCAATTTGATTTGCTGATCTTTTTCTTTTGAAGTGGTGGGTCATTTTAAATACAGACACAGGGAACAGCAGATGGTGGAAACTTGAGCTAAAAGCACTAAGTGCTGGAGGAACTCAACGGGGTCAGGCAGCATCTGTGGAGGACATGGACAGGCAACATTTCGGGTGAGGAGCATTCATCGGACTCGACCGGAGTCCGGTCCTGAAACGTTGCCTATTCATGTCTTCCAGAGATGCTGCCTGACCTGTTGAGTTAGTCCAACACTGGTCTCCAATGAGGTAGATATTAACTTGTGATCACTCCCTAGTTGTTGAGAGAATGGTTCAGTATATAGGAAGGAACTGCCGATGCTGGTTAAAACTGAAGGTAGACACAAAACGCTGGAGGAACTCGGCGTGACAGGCAGCATCTCTGGAGAGAAGGAATGGGTGACGTTTCGGGTCTGAAGAAGGGTCTCAACCCGAAACATCACCCATTCTTTCTCTCCAGAGATGCTGCCTGTCCTGCTGAATTACTCCAGCCTTTTGGGTCTATCTTCTCATAGAATGGTTCAGTTGCTTGGGAGGGAAACTGTTTTCTGGGCCATTTTAAATGTCAGCCCCAACTTCAATATTTTAGCTCCTCTGATTTCTTCTTGCAGGTCCATCATCTAAATTGTTGCAGTCAGTGTATTTTTACACACCACTCAGTCCTACATTTCCAATACACCGCAGTGGTAGAGTTGCTGCCTCACAGCACCAGAGACCCGGGTTTGATCCTGACTACGGGTGCTGTCTGTATGGAGTTTGTACGTTCTCCCCGTGACCGCGTGGATTTTTTCCCGGGTGCTCCAATTTCCTCCCACACTCCAAGCACGTACAGCTTTGTAGGTTAAATGTCTTCTGTAAATGGTAAATATTCCTTAGTACTAGTGTACAGGGTGATTCTCAAAACGGGGGAAGGGAAACTGATGAACGCAGCGGCAGACAAGCGGACACGCAGAAAGGAGCGCGGCAACTTCAACAGACCAGAGACCACACACAAATGTGACCTTTGCCACAGAGACTGTCACTCCCGCCCGCATTGGTCTCTTCAGCCACAAGCGACGCTGCTCTGGCCGAGGTGTGGAGCAAGCAGCCAACTAGGATGCATCACCCATGGTCAGCCATGACCGAGGGGGCCGAAGAAGAAGAAGACAGAGCGATTGTTGGTTGGCGCGTTCTCGACGGGCTGAAGGGCCTGTTTGCACGTTGTATTTCTAAAGTCTAAAGTAAAGTCCAAAATTGGGAGAGGGTCTTAAATATTGAAACCTTGTGGCCTGGAACAGCATGTGGCATCAAAAGCTTTCAATTACGTTTTAATGAGCTGCTGTTAATGGCTCTTTTTTGTTGACTGATGCCAGTCTAATTGCAACTTTTCTTCCTGTTTCAATTCTCATGGCAATAGCTCATTGCAGGGAAGCCTTGTACACTGAATAATAACCTGCCTGGAAATGTGAGAAAGGTGTTTGAGGCAGGTACTATCACAACGTTTAACAAACATTTAGACAGGTAAATGGATAGGACAGGTTCAGAGGGATATGGGCCGAATGCAGGTAGTTGGGATTAGTGTAGATGGGACATGGTGTGGGCAAGTTGGACCAGAGGGCTTGTTTCCACGCTGTAAGACTTTATAACTCTATAAAATGTTATTAACAAAATATCTGTTTGAAATCGGCTCACTGATTGTTATCCAATGCTTGTGTTGTTAATCTAGGATCATCAAAATTCCCGACGCAGAAGGACTGTGTTTCCAGATTCGAGGTGCTGCTCCACCATTTGTTCATGCTGTTCTGAAAGGTAAGATGTGCTGACACAAAGATGTTTAGATTTTAGATTTAGATTTAGAGATACAGCGCGGAAAAAGGCCCTTCGGCACACCAAGTCCGCCCCGCACACTAACACTATCCTACACACACTAGGGACAATTTTTACATTTACCCATTCAATTAACCTACATACCTGTACGTCTTTGGAGTGTGGGAGGAAACCGAAGATCTCGGAGAAAACCCACGCAGGTCACGGGGAGAACGTACAAACTCCGTACAGACAGCGCCGAAGTCAAGATCGAACCTGAGTCTCCGGCGCTGCATTCGCTGTAAGGCAGCAACTCTACCACTGTGCCACCGTGCCCCCCGATGCGCACATTATCCTTACTGCCAATGTTTACATAGTGATGGTACTTCATACCGACACCTGCATAAAAAGACGGTGGCACAGTGGCGCAGCGGTAGAGTTGCTGCCTTGCGGTGCCAGAGATCCGGGTTCGATCGCAACGACAGGCGCTGTCTGCACGCTCTCCCCGTGACCTGTGTGGGTTTTCTCCAGGCGCTCCGGTTTTTTTCCCGTTCTCCCAAGACGTCGAGGTTTGCAGGCTAATTAGCTTGGTGAAATTGCGAATTTCCCGTGTTTGTAGGGAGGTAGTGTTAGTCTATGGGCATCGCTGGTCGGCTCGGACTCAGTGGGCCGAAAGGTCAGTTTCCACGCTATTTTGCTAAACTAAACTATGAGCTGGTTAATAACCGTTACTTCTGCCCTTCATGTCCATTTGCTGAGACTTTGTTCAAAACTTTGACAAAATTTCTCATCTCCTTTGAGCGTATGATTTTAAAATTCACTTACCATACTCACATTCCAAATGTAATGCCATGACCTGCCGCTGATTGGCTGCAGCTCTGAAGAAAGACGGTTAAAGACGGTTAATTCTGTTTCTGTTTCCACGGATGCCTCCTGTTTTGCTGAGTTATTTCCAGCTATTTCTATTTTTACTTTTGAATTTCCAGCATCTTCGGTGCTTTCGTTTTCAGATGAAATTGCAGCGTGTCTTGGCGTGAACTTCTTTCCGACCTTCTGCTTCTTTACTGTGAACTCTAAGGAACAAATCCATGTGTATCTGGCAATGCGCTGCTTTACAGCAACATTAATTTCCATCCTTGCTCTCTACGTAACACACGGAGATTTCTTTTGAACGAGATGTTGGAAGCCCAGTTTTATCCGTATCTAGTCATCTATGGCGAATCCAATTTCGAAATCATTGCATTTACAAGTGAAACAATTACTGAACCACTTGTTTGTTTTTCTTTGGTTGATTTCATCTAAGAAAATGATATAGAGCAGTTTAGTTTAGAAAGACCCACCGAGTCCCCACCGATTGAGTCCCCATCATTCACCCATTCATATCAGGCAACTGAATCATCCTACCAACAGATAGAGAGTAGTCTTGAGCTGCTATCTACCTAATTGGAGACCCTCGGACAATCTGTAATCAGACTTTACTGAACTTCTTCTTGCACTAAATGTTATTCCCTTTATCAAGTATTTGGCTCGATTGTGATCGTATAGTCTTTCAGCTGACTGGATAGCATGCATGTTGCGTGCTAACAGGTCGGCAGAAAGGCTATATACGATTACAATCTTGCTATTGAGGGCGTGCAGCGTAGGTTCACTAGGTTAATTCCCGGAATGGCGGGACTGTCGTATGTTGAAAGGCTGGAGCAATTAGGCTTGTATACACTGGAATTTAGAAGGATGAGGGGGGATCTTATTGAAACATATAAGACAATTAGGGGATTGGACACATTAGAGGCAGGAAACATGTTCCCAATGTTGGGGGAGTCCAGAACAAGGGGCCACAGTTTAAGAATAAGGGGTAGGCCATTTAGAACGGAGATGAGGAAGAACGTTTTCAGTCAGAGAGTGGTGAAGGTGTGGAATTCTCTGCCTCAGAAGGCAGTGGAGGCCAGTTCGTTGGATGCTTTCAATAGAGAGCTGGATAGAGCTCTTAAGGATAGCGGAGTGAGGGGGTATGGGGAGAAGGCAGGAACGGGGTACTGATTGAGAATGATCAGCCATGATCGCATTGAATGGCGGTGCTGGCTCGAAGGGCTGAATGGCCTACTCCTGCACCTATTGTCTATTGTCTATTATCCACAGTGTACAGATACTTGATAAAGGGAATAACGTTTAGTGCAAGATATAGTCCAATAGCTTTTCACTATTCCTCGGTACACGTGACAAAAAATAAAACTATTAGCCTATACTAGTTCTATAGTATTCTCATCCACTTTCTCATCCACTCCTTGCACATTCGGTGGAATTTTACAGAGGCCAATTAACCTACAAACCTACACATCTTTGGGATGGGGGTTCACCATTCACTAAAATGGTGGCTGATACTTTAGTTCATCTAAACTTTGCTGCACTGACCCCATAAACCTTAATTTCCTCAATCTGAACTGTGTTTCTTGAATATATTTAGTGACCGAGTCCTCACGACTAAGGGTGCCAACTAGGGTTGCCAACTTCCTCACTCCCAAATAAGGGACAAAGGGTGACGTCACTGCTCCCGGGCCCCACGTGACCTCACCCAGCCAGTGGCCACGTGCTCCCTCCACCAATGGTGGCTGCCCGGGCCGGGAGGCGGGTTGCTACGCAACCTCTGTTAGGCGGCGGCCGGGCCTGCACTGTCGTGGACTACAGCGGCCGCTGGGCTACAGTGTCCGGGCCTACAGTGTCCGGGCCTACAGCGCCATCCAGGTCTAATACGGGACCAGTATGGGACAAACCAATTTAGCCCAAAATACGGGATGTCCCGGCTAATACGGGACAGTTGGCAACCCGAGCCACAACTCCTTTAGATAATTCCAATGCTGACACATCAACTTCCTATCCTGCTTTTGTGCAATCCACATATTATACCAGCTTTCCAGGATCTCCACAATAATCCTGCATTCAGAGAGGTTCAATGGCAATCTCAACCTGCTGTGTTTCCGGCTCTGCAGTTACAATAACCTTAGCTTTCGAGTGCTTGCATGGTGACCTGGAATCTAGGGGGGGGGGGGGAGAAAGGTTTGAACTGACAGAACAAAAGCATAATTGAAAGCAGGTGAGACGGATTTTATTACTGGGAAAATGAAAGACTGCTCTCTTGTAGTGGTGACATTAGTGGGCATTTGGAGGGAATGCTCCAAATGTTTTTAGTTTGAATAAATTATTGATACAAGTTTTTCTTTTCTCTAGTAATGAGTTAGACTCCCCATTTTGTGCTGTTTGCACGGCTCAACGGCTCACAACCTTATTTAGATACATTTTCATTTGAGAGGACGCACAGTCTCTTGCCCGGAGTAGGGGAATCGAGAACCAGAGGGCATAGGTTTAAGGTGAGGTGGGAAAGATTTAATAGGAATCTGAGGGGTGACGTTTTCTTTTGAAGGGCAGTAGTTGTATGGAACGAATTACCAGATGAGGTAGTTAAGGCAAGGACTCTCGCAATGTTTAATAAGCAATTAAGGTCATGGATAGTGTGTAAGAAGGAACTGCAGATGCTGGTTTAAAACGAAGAAAGACACAAAAGGCTGTGGAGTAACTCAGCGGGACAGGCAGCATCTGTGGAGAGAAGGAATGGGTGACATTTCTGGTCGAGATCATTGTCTGAAGAAGGGTCTTGACCTGAAACATCACCCATTCCTTCTCTCCACAGATGCTGCCTGTCCCGCTGAGTTGCTCCAGCTTTTTGTGTCTTTCTTAGGTACATGGATAGGACTGGTTTCGAGGGATATGGGCCAAACGCAGGCAGGTGGGACTAGTGTCCGACAAGTGGGATTTCTGTCTGGGCCGAAAGGCCACTTTCCACATTGTATGACTCTATGACTCTGGCTGGGACAAATTGTAGGAAGAACAATATTCAGCTAGAAAACCAGCATTTACTTTTATTCATGCAGTTTACAAATCATTTCGGATTTTGTTTTAGGGTGGCTCAGCGGTAGAGCCACTGCTTCAAAGCGCCAGGGTCCCTGGTTCGATCCTGACCTCAGGTGCTGTCTGTGGAGTTTGCACGTTCCTCCTGTGACCACTTGGGTTTCCTCCAGGTGTTTAGAGATACAGCGCAAAAACAGCCCATTTGGCCCACCAAGTCCGCGCCGACCAGCGATCCCCGTTCACTAACACCATCCTACACACTAGGGACAATTTACAATTTTACTGAAGCCAATTTTAGGGCGGCACGGTGGCGCAGCGGTAGAGTTGCTGCCTTACAGCGAATGCAGCACTAGAGACTCAGGTTCGATCCTGGCTACGGGTGCCGTCTGTACGGAGTTTGTACGTTCTCCCCGTGACCTGCGTGGGTTTTCTCCGAGATCTTCGGTTTCCTCCCACACTCCAAAGACGTACAGGTATGTAGGTTAATTGACTGGGTAAAATGTTTTAAAAAAATTGTCCCTAGTGTGTGTAGGATAGTGTTAATGTGCGGGGATCGCTGGGCGGCGCGGACTCGGTGGGCCGAAGGGCCTGTTTCCGCGCTGTATCTCTAAATCTAAAAAAATAAATAATCTACAAACCTGCATGTCTTTGGAAGGTGGGAGTAAAACGGGGAGAACATACAAACTCTGTACAGACAGCTGCCTTAGTCAGGGTTGAATCCGGGTCTCTACCGCTGTAAGGCAGCAACTCTACCGCTGTGTCACCATGCTCTGGTTTCCTCCCACATTCCAAGGAATGCGGGTTTGTAAGGTAATTGGCCTCTGTAATGTAGTGGATGTGTAGTGGATAACTAGTGTGAACGGGCGATCAGTGGTCGGCGTGGACTCAGTGGGCCGAAGAGCCTGTTTCCATGCTGTAAACTGAAAACTAAACTCTAGAGCCAACAAAAAATAAGGTGGTCTTCACATTGTTGACCATCTTGGATGCTTTGGCTGTTATTCACTTGGTGATGAATATATTCTGATTGCCAAAACATGTTATTTAAACAGTTTGCCTCAATATAGTTCTACACAGCTGTCAGAATGAAATTATAGTTCATAGATGAGAGAGATGAAGCGGGAGATGGCTGTAGAAAATCTCCAGCAAGGTTGTGAATTGATCAGTGTAGTCTATTCCAGATACATGTGTAATTGAATGAAATGCAGACTAATATTTGAAATATTTAAGGTGCCGAAATATTGCATGCTTAATTTGTCAATCAGTTCTAGTAAATGTCTTAAGTTCTGATTTAAGGAGTAACAACTCAAGTTATGCATCTCTGCAATGGGAAGAAATTCACATAGCCACAAACAGGGTCATAGGTTTGGTTTATAGACAATAGACAATAGGTGCAGGAGTAGGCCATTCGGCCCTTCGAGCCAGCACCGCCATTCAATGTGATCATGGCTGATCATTCTCAATCAGTACCCCGTTCCTGCCTTCTCCCTGACTCCTCTATCCTTAAGAGCTCTATCTAGCTCTCTCTTGAATGCATTCAGAGAATTGACCTCCACTGCCTTCTGAGGCAGAGAATTCCACAGATTTACAACTCTCTGACTGAAAAGGTTTTTCCTCATCTCCGTTCTAAATGGCCTACCCCTTATTCTTAAACTGTGACCCCTGGTTCTAGACTCCCCCAACATTGGGAACATGTTTCCTGCCTCTAACGTGTCCAACCCCTTAATAATCTTATATGTTTCAATAAGATCCCCTCTCATCCTTCTAAATTCCTGTGTATACAAGCCTAGTCGCCCCAGTCTTTCAACATACGACAGTCCCGCCATTCCGGGAATTAACCTAGTAAACCTACGCTGCACGCCCTCAATAGCAAGAATATCCTTCCTCAAATTTGGAGACCAAAACTGCACACAGTACTCCAGGTGCGGTCTCACTAGGGCCCTGTACAACCGCTAGAAAAATCTAGAGTTTTGTTGTAATGGTATAATAATTACGTGGTAAATCAGTGAACGAGATATTAGGAAGCTTAAGGACTTGCTTTTAGTGATGGCCAGAGCCATCTAGTGATTTAAGAGCAAAAAAAGAGTGAAGTGAAGTTGCCTTACATTGCCAGAGATCCGTGTTTGATCCTGTCTACGGGTGCTGTCTGTACGGAGTCTGTACGTTCTCCCCCTGCCCGCGTTGGATTTCTCCGGTTTCCTCCCACATTATAAGGAAGTGCAGATTTGTTGGTTAATTGGCTTCTGTAAATTGTCCCATAGTGTGACATGAAACCAGTGTACAGGTGATGGTTTTTATTTCACAAAGTGCTGGGGTAACTCAGCAGGTCGGGCAGCATCTCGGGAGAGAAGGAATGGGTGACGTTTCGGGTCGAGACCCTTCTTCAGTCTGAAGAAGGGTCTCGACCCGAAACGTCACCCATTCCTTCTCTACCGACATGCTGCCCGACCTGCTGAGTTACTCCAGCACTTTGTGAATAAATACCTTCGATTTGTACCAGCATCTGCAGTTATTTTCTTATAGTACAGGTGATGGTTGGTGGGTCAAAGGGCCTGTTTCCATGCTGTATCTCTAAAATAAACTAAATGATGGTGCAGTGATGGGAAGATCATTTAAAAAAAAAAAGTGGACATTGCCAAGAGCTATTTAAATCG
Source organism: Rhinoraja longicauda (assembly GCF_053455715.1). Lineage (NCBI taxonomy): Eukaryota > Metazoa > Chordata > Chondrichthyes > Rajiformes > Arhynchobatidae > Rhinoraja > Rhinoraja longicauda. Next base: position 32,377,989 of record NC_135974.1, on the reverse strand, counting down.
ATTTGTGAACTTCGGGATTCCAAGTTCAATTGACTTTAAACCATTTGTCTCAAGACTATGCCAGCCAAAATGTGAAGCATTCATTTCACAAGTAATTGAAGCAACATGTAGTACGCCACTATTCTCGGAGCAATTTGTTTACTGACACTTGATGTGAGCCTGGTTCGCAGGAGTCTGAAGTAGACAATAGACAATAGACAATAGGTGCAGGAGGAGGCCATTCGGCCCTTCGAGCCAGCACCGCCATTCAATGTGATCATGGCTGATCATTCTCAATCAGTACCCCGTTCCTGCCTTCTCCCCATACCCCCTGACTCCGCTATCCTTAAGAGCTCTATCCAGCTCTCTCTTGAATGTATTCAGAGAATTGGCCTCCACTGCCGTCTGAGGCAGAGAATTCCACAGATTCACAACTCTCTGACTGAAAAAGTTTTTCCTCATCTCTGTTCTAAATGGCCTACCCTTTATTCCTAAACTGTGGCCCCTGGTTCTGGACTCCCCCAACATTGGGAACATGGTTCCGGCCTCTAACGTGTCCAACCCCTTAATAATCTTATACGTTTCGATAAGATCCCCTCTCATCCTTCTAAATTCCAGTGTATACAAGCCTAGTCGCTCCAGTCTTTCAACATACGGCAGTCCCGCCATTCCGGGAATTAACCTAGTAAACCTACACTGCACGATCTCTCTGCCTCTCCTTGCCAAATAGCTTTGCACTCTAGTTTAAAAAAATTACTAGACCAAGTGGACTCATTGGGCCCAAACCTCTCCTGCATTGGTGCAGCACCCTCTCCTATTCCCCCCCGCCACCTCCCCCTCTCCCCCCCCCTCCCCCCCTAGGAGATAGATTTAAACTTTAAAATCTGAATAACTTTAAAAATATAACACCGATTTCAATGAAACTTCTTCCATTAGCACCAAAGGGACGACGGTGAGTAAGGTGGGCCTAAAATTGTTGCGCTATCGTGTACCGTTTTGGCTGTAGTTCAGGAACAAACAAACAAACAAACGAGAGTTTTAGTATATAGATGTCATTTAGTTGGAAAGAGTGCAGAGAAGATTTACAAGGATGTTACCAAGACTTGAGGGTCAGAGCTATTGGGAAAGGTTGGGCAGGGTGGGACTTTATTTCTTAAGAGTACAGGAAGCCGAGATCTTATGGAGGTGTGTAAAATCATGAGGGGAATAGACCGAGTATCATATCATATCATATCATATCATATCATATCATATCATATATATACAGCCGGAAACAGGCCTTTTCGGCCCACCAAGTCCGTGTCGCCCAGCGATCCCCGTACATTAATGCAGAAAGTCTTTTACCCAGGGAAGGGGAGTCAAGAACCAGAGAATAGACACAAAATGCTGGAGTAACTCAGCGGGACAGGCAGCATCTCCGGGTAGAAGGAACGGGTGGCGTTTCGAGTCGAGACCCTTCCTCAGATTGAGAGTCAGGGGAGAGGGAGACACAGAGATATGGAGGGGTAAGGTGTGAAAACGACAGATCAAAGGGGATGGTGGTCAAGGAAAATGTAGATAGATACAAAATGCTGGAGTAACCTAGCGGGACAGGCAGCATCTCTGGATAGGAATGCGTGAGATTTTGGGTTGGGACCCTTCGTCAGTGAATGGATCATTGTTAGCTGAGGGGAAAGTGACAACAAGGCATACAATCAGTAAAACTAATCAGGAGGACAGTGAACGTAGTTGGAGAACTAGGATGGGGGAGAGACGGAGAGGGAGGGAAAGCAAGGGCTTTGAATAACTCTTTCCACACCACTGCAATCAGTCCCAACCCGAAACATAACAGCCATGGTCTCCAGAGATGCTGCCTGACCCGCTGAGTTTAGTTTAGCTTAATTTAGTTTAGAGATGCAGTGCGGAAACAGGCCCTTCGGCCCACCGGGTCCGTGCCGACCACCGATCCCGGCACATTAACACTATCCTACACCCACTAGGACAAGTTTTACACTTACCAAACCAATTAACCTACAAACCTGCATGTCTTTGGAGTGTGGGAGGAAACCGAAGATCTCGGAGAAAACCCACGCAGGTCACGGGGAGAACGTACAAACTCCGTACAGACAGCGCCCGTAGTCGGGATGGAACCTGGGTCTCTGGCGCTGCATTCGCTGTAAGGCAGCAACTCTACCGCTGCGCCCTTGCTCCAGCACCACCATTACTCCAGCACTTTGAGTGTTTTTTTTGTTGTAAATCAGCAGCTGCCATTCCTTGTATCTACAACCTGGGGGCTTGCTGAGTTATCTAATGAATCAGACGCTTCCACTGTTGAATGCGGAGCTGTGTTGATTTGAAGGTTTCTAACTACAAGTGGTTTACCGCAGTGTGATTGTGCTTATCTTTCAGGATCTGGGGCTGCAGCAGCCGGCCTTCTCCCTGGACAATGTATCTTGAAAGTAAACGGTGGTAACGTCAGCAAAGAGAGTTATGCCGCAGTACTGGAACACTTTACAATCTGCAAGAGAAATCCGCACCATTTGCAGGTGAGTAACACAAGGCAGCGCTGCCATCGTGGGTAAAGAATTCCTCTTGTTACTGCGTACCATTTGTGGATGGTCACGGTGTCGCAGCGGTAGAGTTGCTGCCTTACAGCGAATGCAGCGCCGGAGACCTGGGTTCGATCCCGACTACGGGCGCCGTCTGTACGGAGTTTGTACGTTCTCCCCGTGACCTGCGTGGGTTTTCTCCGAGATCTTCGGTTTTCTCCCACACTCTTAAAGACGTGCAGGTTTGTAGGTTAATTGGCTTGGTAAGTGTAAAAATTGTCCCTAGTGTGTGTAGGATAGTGTTAATGTGCGGGGATCGCTGGTCGGCGCGGACCCGGTGGGCCGAAGGGCCTCTTTCTGCGCTGTATCGCTAAACTAAACTATCTTTAGTAAATTAAAACATTATTCACAGTCTAACATCGTCCATGATTGCAACAGGATCTGTTTAGTTTAGTTTAAAGATACAGCGCGGAAACAGGCCCTTCAGCCCACCGACTCCGAGCCGACCAGCGATCCTACACACACCAGGGACAATTTCGATTGTACTAAAGCTAATTAACCTACAAACCTGTACGTCTTTGGAGTGAGTTTGGAAACCGGAGTACATGGAGAAAGCCAGATGCAGGCTCTGCTTTGTTCTGTACTCGACCCCCAGTGTCCCCCTCCCTGACTCTCAGTCTGATGAAGAGTCTCATCATGAAACGTCACCCATTCCTTCTCTTGAGAGATGCTGCCTGACCCGCTGAGTTACTCCAAAATGTTGTGTCTATCTTAGGTTTGTAGGTTAATTGGCTTTGGTAATATTGGTAATATTGTGTATGGGGTGATTGCTGGTCAGCTTAGGGCCAAAGGATCTGTTTCCACGCTGTATCTCTAAAGTCTAAAGTGAAGAGCTTCAGTATTGCTTCTGGTAATGGATCGCATTGTGCAGACTTCATTTACATCCCGACACAAGGAACTGCAGATGCTGGCTTGTGTGGGGAAAAAAAGTAACAAAGTGCTGGAGTAACTCAGCAGGTCCGGCAGCATCTCTGGAGACCATGAGTAGGTAATGTTTCAGGTCAGGACTTCAGACCGCCATTCTGAAGGTCTTGACATGAAACGTTACCTATCCATGCTCTCCAGAGATGCTGCCTGACCCGTTGAGTTACTCCAGTACCTCATGGCTTTTTTACATTTGTATCAATTTTCCCCCCACTTCTTGAACATAATTATTGTTATTGTTAGACAATAGACAATAGGTGCAGGAGGAGGCCATTTGGCCCTTCGAGCCAGCACCACCATTCAATGTGATCATGGCTGATGATTCTCAATCAGTACTCCAATAGACAATTATTATTGGACTAAATAAATTTTTTTTGCACAAATCTGGAGTAAATATTTAATTATTTTTTAATATTTCCATTCGACCACCTTCTCCTGTAACTGTAGTTCAGTGGGAAAATAAGCTATTAACTAATCCAATAATATTCAATAGTTGGTTTGAAACACATGTTTCATCCACTAATGAAAATTGCAAGATAAAATGCAACTGTGTTTTTGTTTTAGATTTACTTTTGTTGGCTCAGTATTTTTTTAAAAATGTCTGAAGAAGAGTCTCGACCCGAAACGTCACCCATTCCTTCTCTCCAGAGATGCTGCCTGACCCGCTGAGTTACTCCAGCATTTTGTGATTTAAAAAAAATTAGTTCAGCTGATAGTGGTGAAGAATCCTAATGCATTCTTGCTTTTTCTTCCATTTTTCCAGAGAAAAGGGCCCGGACTGTGGGTGTACAGGACGGTGGAAGACGTAGATGAAGAGACAGCAGACAACAAGGCTGAGACAAATTGCCTTGACAGTGTTTCCGATTTATCACTGCACGATAATCTGCGAGATGTCTCATCGAATCAAACAGAAATACTCGATCACGGTTGTGAGATCAGGCAGGAGGCAGGTATGCTGTGGTTAATTCCAAATACCATCTGACTGAAATTGATGTCAAATTGCCAATTTATGCTGTGAAGCCACTCAGTTGGGTTTGAAGTTCTTCGATTTGCCAGCTTATCGCAAACTAAATAAGTTATGACCAGATTCCTTTAATTCCGAGTACCATTGTTAGCGCGAAGATAGACACAAAACGCTGGAGTAACTCAGCGGGACAGGCAGCATCTCTGGAGAGAAGGAATGGGTGATGTTTGGGGTAGAGAGAGCAGGAGGAATCACAGAGGGGGAGAGAGGGTGTTGTAGAATTATCTACATTGTTCGAGCTACTGAATCGAAAGTCGATGCTGGCTAATATGGTATTTTTATTTTACCTCATTTGCACAAATAGTTTCGGAAGTTTGAGTGACAATAGACAATAGGTGCAGGGTATTAGCCATTCGGCCCCTCGAGCCAGCACCACCATTCAATGTGATCATGGCTGATCATTCTCAATCAGTACCCCGTTCCTGCCTTCTCCCCATACCCCCTGACTTATCCATATCCTTAAGAGCTCTATCTAGTTACCTATAACCTTAAGAGCTCTATGCTATCTATAAGTCATGTCATATAGAGGTACATCGATCAAGCCTTAGTTTAGTTTAGAGATACAGCGTGGAAATTGGTCCTTTGGCCCAATGAGGCCGTGCTGACCGACAATCACTCTGCATGCAAGTTTGATCCCACACACTCGGGACAATTAACTTACAAACCTGCAGGTCTTTGGGATGTGGGAGGAAACCGGAGGAAACCCACGTGGTCACAGGGAGAACGTGCAAACTCTGCACAGGCAGCACGCCAGGTCAGGATCGGAGCCGGGGTTTGTAGTGTGTGGCAGCAGCTCTACCAGCTGTGCCACTCAGCCACTCTCAGTGGGCCATTACAGCCAATTACAACCATCACACCCAAACTGTAAAACAAGACACAGAACGATTTTCACGTTTCATTCACACCAGTGCAAGAACTATTGCATTGCCGTTACATGGTTTGTGTGGTTCGTGCCCTGGCTGTAGATGTCCACAACATGGTCATACAGAGGGATGTAGGAGCACATTGGAAGTATGTTTGCCATGTGGGATTGGGTCATTGGGGGAGGGATGTGTTCACAGCAGTGGGTAAAAAATATGCCTGTAAATGTCTCGGTGTTTTATCCACCTGCGGTGAAGCTGATTTGATTTCTTTGAACTCGTGCTCTTGGGAGAGCAATGGTTTACCAGATTGACAGATTTTATTGCAACTTTCATAACGTTATACGCTCAAGTGCAAGCTGCTTTCATTTTCTAGTGTTCCTGCTTTTCATCAGAATCTACTTTTCTAAACTCGCATTCCTTCTAAATCACTCCATGCCATGCAGGGGAGAATGGTGGAGGACGGTGGCACACCTGGTGGAGCTGCTGCCTCACAGCGCCAGGGCCCCGGGTTTAATCCTGACCTAGGGTGCTGACTGTGTGGAGTTTGCACGTTCTGGATTTCCTCAGGGTGCTCCAGTTTCCTCCCACATCCCAAGGATGCACAGGTTAATTGTCCTCTGTAAATTGCCTCTAATGTGCAGGGAATGGATGGGGAAGTGGGAAACTAGGCGATGATGGACACAAAATGCCGGAGTTACTCAGCTGGACAGGCAGCATCTCTGGAGAGAAGAAATGGGTGACATTTCGGGTCGAGACCCTTCTTCAGTCTGAAGAATGGTCTTGACCCGAAACGTCACCCATGCCTTCTCTCCAGAGATGCTGCCTGTCCAGCTGAGTTACTCCAGAATTTTGTGTCTATCTTTGGTTTAAACCAGCATCTGCAGTTCCTTCCTTCACACAGAGCAAGTTGGGCCGAAGGGCCTGTTTCCACACTGTATCGCTCTATGACTCTATGAATGGGTGATCGATGGTTAGCATGGACTCGGTGGACCAAATGGCCCATCTCCATGCTCTATCTATCTATCTATCTATCTATCTATCTATCTATCTATCTATCTATCTATCTATCTATCTATCTATCTATCTATCTATCTATCTATCTATCTATCTATCTATCTATCTATCTATCTATCTATCTATCTATCTATCTATCTATCTATCTATCTATCTATCTATCTATCTATCTATCTATCTATCTATCTATCTATCTATCTATCTATCTATCTATCTATCTATCTATCTATCTATCTATCTATCTATCTATCTATCTATCTATCTATCTATCTATCTATCTATCTATCTATCTATCTATCTATCTATCTATCTATCTATCTATCTATCTATCTATCACTCACTCACTCACTCACTCACTCACTCTGGCCGCCGTTCTCTGAAATGAATGCTCAGCCAAATCCAACCTGACGCTGGATATTAGTGCAGAGCGCTGCGTTGAAGTCTGGTCACACAAACAGCAGCAAGCTGCTGGCTCAGACTAAGGGAATTTATACACATGAATGTGCAAAAATACAAAATTGTTCAGAGCTGCATGGGAGATGTTAATGTATTTGCCAATATTTCTGAGGAAATCCAGGCCAGTGCCTTGTTTTCAAATTCTGGGACTTGGCGTCCTTGATATCTGTACCCGGCAACAAACCGAACAGCCTATCTTTTAAATTGGCCCTGATCCCAAAGCCTGCCTCGAGGGGTGTTCCAAGTTTCCCCTTTCCTTAATAAAAAAGACCATTTTACCGTTCCACTTTTAAACATGTGGCTTCTAATTTGACTGCAGCTCCTGTTTTAAGATTGTGCTTAACCTTGAAACCAACCCCCCCTTTATTTCCCCCTTCTCTTTCCTTTGCCCCACCTGGGATGCTGAGAGGTCTAAAAGACATACGACAGATGAAGACCTGGGATGCTCACCCATTTTTCTTTTTTGCCTTCACTACCCTCTCCCCCCTGAACCCCTCCATCTATATTCCTTCCTCTGGCTTCACAATTCAATAGGCAATAGACAATAGACAATAGGTGCAGGAGGAGGCCATTCGGCCCTTCGAGCCTGAAGTCCCTATCTAACACATTTTGTCTATTCATTCCTGGCCTTTGTCCAATCGTCTGCCTTGCCTGTATCCACCTATCACTTGCCGGACTTTGTGCAGTCGCCCCCTGCCTTCCAGCTTTTCACCGCTGCTGCAATCAGTCTGAAGAAGGGTTCCAACTTGAAACGTTGGCTCTCCATGTGCTCCAGAGATGCTGCATGAGTTTAGTTTAGTTTAGATTAGCGATAGAGCATGGCAGCGTGCCCTTCAGCCCATCGAGTCCATGCAGACCAACGATCACCTTTACACTAGTTCTATCCTACACACTAGGAAGAATTTGCAGAAGCCAATTAACCTTCAAACCTGCACGTCTTTGGATTGTCGGAGGAAATCGGAGCACCTGAAAACCCACATGGTCACAGGGAGAACGTATAAACTCCGTACAGACAGCACCTGTAGTCAGTATAAGAAAATAACTGCAGATGCTGGTACAAATCAAAGGTATTTATTCACAAAATGCTGGCGTAACTCAGCAGGTCAGGCAGCATCTCAGGAGAGATGGAATGGGCGACGTTTCGGGTCGAGACCCTTCTTCAGACCCTTCTTCACCTGTAGTCAGGATCGAACCAACCCATCAAGCCTACTCCGCCATTCAATCATGGCTGATCTATATTTCCCTTTCAACCCCATTCTCTTGCCTTTTCCCCCATAACCCTTGACACCCTTGTTAATCAAGAATCTGTCTATCTCTGCCTTAAAAATATCCATTGACTTGGCCTCCACAGCTGTCTGTGGCAATGAGTTCCACAGATTCACCACCCTCTGACCAAAAAATTCCTCCTCATCTCCTTTCTAAAGGTATGTCCTTTTATTCTGAGGCTATGCCCTCTGGTCCTAGACACTCCAACTAGTGGAAACATTCTCTCCACATCTGCTCTATCCAAGCCGTTCACTATTCGGTAAGTTTCAATGAGGTTCCCACCTAAACTCCAGCGAGTACAGGCCCAGTGCTGACAAACGCTCATCATAGATTAACCCAATCACTCCTGGGATCATTCTTGTAAACCTCCCCTGGTGCTTTCTCCGATGTATTTTTATACTGAATTTCATTTTCATTTTGAACAGCCTTTCCATGACATGAGGCCATTCACATGCTGGCACCAGACCTTGTTGCTATCTTATTCATCGTTCTACCTTCTGCCTCCCACCCTTTCCCCTAACCCATCTCTGCCCTCTCAATTCCATGTAGTGAGAAGAGGAGGAACATGGTTATCTTATCACATCATAAGTTCAATTTATTATTAGTTTAATTTATTACTGTGACCTGTACCGAGGTATAGTAAAACAAAGCTTCAGTTATTGCATGTTGTCCTGTCGGCAAAAAGACCAGACATGATTACATCGAGCTGTCCACAGGGTACAGATCCAGGGTACGAATGAATGAATAGTTTATTGTCACACGTGACAAACACAGTGAAATTCTTTGCTTGCAGATTAACGTTTCGTGCAAGGTAAAGTCCGATCAAAAATAGTCCGAGGGCTTCTCATGAGGTCGATGGTAGGTCAGGACCGCTCTCTAGTTGTTAATAGGATGGTTCAGTTGCCCGATAACAGCTGGGAAGACATTGTTGATGAATCTGGCGGTGTGCGTTTGCACACTTGTGTACCTCTCGCACGGTAGGAGAGGGGAGAATAGGGAGTGCGACTCGCCCATGATTATTCTGGTGACCTTCTTATTTTACACTCCTGCTGTTTATCTGCATGCTTGAGGAATATTTCAGATAAAATCCTTGGCTTGGTTGCCTCCAGGCCGGCTGGCTTCTTTCCAAATCCTTTGAACTCCATCACAATATGATGTCTTGAACCTCGGCGAGCCGTACACAGAACATAAGTTGGCTTGGCTCATTCTGCACGTTTATCTGCCCATCTAGTGACACGCTATCTGCTGACCCGTTTCAGAGAAGGGAGAGGGTTTACTTCAAAAATAATAAAAGTCTGTTTATAAAGCATAATTAGATGTAACAAGTGGAATCTTCCAGCGGTAGAGTTGCTGCCTTACAGCGCCAGAGACCCGGGTTCGAACCTTGACTACGGGTGCTGTCGGTACGAAGATTGTACACGCTCCTTATCACCCTTTGGGTTTTCTCCGGGTGCTCCGGTTTCCTCCCACACTCCAAAGACGTGCACGTTTGTCGGGCAATTGACTTCTGTAAATTGCCCCCAGTGTCAAGTCAAGTCAAGTCAATTTTATTTGTTATAGCACATTTAAAAACAACCCACGTTGACCAAAGTGCTGTACATCTGATTAGGTACTAAGGAAAAAATGAAACATACAGTAGCACACAAACATAACAGCACATACAAAACAGTTCACAGCGCCTCCTCAATGAGCCTCAAACGCTAGGGAGTAGAAATAGGTTTTGAGCCTGGACTTGTAGGATAGAACTAATAGTGTGTAGGATAGAACTAATGTCAGGGTGATTGCTGGTCGGCGTGGTCTCAGTGGGCCAAAGGGCCTGTTTCCACATTGTATCCGTAAAGTTGAAAAAATTAAAATCTATAAACATAACTAAAATCTACAAACATAAGATGCACTGAGGATTTGATAGGTGCTCAAGAAGGAATAATTTTATTAAGTACATACTAAACACTTTTCCCATAGATAAAGGGTCCATAACCAGATGGAACAGATTTATCAGGGTAGAACAAGTGTACGGGGTGGTCGGTGATCGGTGCTGTCTTGGTGGACCGAAGGGCCTGTTTCCCTGCTGTATCTCTAAACTAAACTAACAAGTGATTGGGGCTAATTGTTGTTCCATCTCGGAGGAGTAATCACTTTTCCTGGTTTGAGTGGATGTGGGGAGGATGTTTCCACTTGAGGGAGAGTCTAGGACCAGAGGTCATAGCCTCATAATTAATGGATGTTCCTTCAGGAAGGGGATGAGGAGGAATTTCTCTTGTCAAGAGTTTTCAAGCGATAGTTAGATTTAGCTCTTGGGGCTAAGGGAATCAATGGACATGGGGAAAAAGCTGGAATGGGGTACTGATTTTGGATGATCAGCCATGATCATATTGAATGGCGGTGCTGGCTGGAAGGGCCGAATGGCCTAATCCTGAGCCTATTTTCTATGTTTCGATGTCAGAGGGCAGTAAATCCGTGGAATCCGTTGCCACTGAAGGCTGTGGAGGCCAAGTAATTGATATTTTGAATCAATAGACAATAGACAATAGGAGGAGGCCATTCGGCCCTTCGAGCCAGCACCGCCATTCAATGTGATCATGGCTGATCATTCTAAATCAGTACCCCGTTCCTGCCTTCTCCCCATACCCCCTGACTCCGCTATCCTTAAGGGCTCTATCTAGCTCTCTCTTGAATGCATTCAGAGAATTGGCCTCCACTGCCTTCTGAGACAGAGAATTCCACAGATTCACAACTCTCTGACTGTGAATCAATTGGAGATAGATAGATTCTTGATTAGTACGGGTGTCAGGGGTTATGGGGAGAAGGCAGGAGAATGGGGTTCGGAGGGAGAGATAGATCAGCCATGCTTGAATGGCGGAGTAGACTTGATGGGTGGAAAGGCCTAATTCTGCTTACTTCTCACTTGTGAAGACCGTATGAACTTTTCCAACCTTGCAGACCTGCGTCTGAGCACGGATGGGACTGCACCGCTTGTCAGCATGACTGTGGATAACGTGCACCTGGAGCACGGTGTGATCTACGAATACATCAGCACTGCAGGAATCAAGTGTCACGTCAAGGAAAAAATGCTGGCGCCCAAGGGGTGTTTCAATCTGACTGCAAAGGTACACATGATTCAATTAGCTCCTCAAGACCTGATTTCTTATGTACATTATAAAATACTGATTTACTCATGAGCCAAGATCGTCTGCAGATTAAACATGGTGCTGGACTAACACTAATCTAGCCCGCAATTGGCCTATCAGGGAACCTCCCTTCCTAAAGCCATCGGTTGCCGGCCCTGATTTGTCCAGTTTTTTCTCTCTTCCAGTTTTTAGCCCTCCCCCACCCCCCCTCGCCTCCTCTTCCCACACTACAATCAGCGTCTTGACCCAAAATGTGACCTTTTCCATTTTCTCCAGAGATGCTGCCTGACCCGCTGGGTTCCTCCAGCATTTTGTGTCTCTTTGGTGTAAACCAGCACCTGCAGTTCCTTTTTATGACATAATATCTGTAAATTACATCACTGGTTTCATCTGGAGATGTTCTGGGGAAGTTCTTTCCCAATAGGTAGCGAAACATGAAGAGCTGGAGAAACTCAAAGGGTTATAGAATGTTACAGTGTGGAAACAGGCCCTTCGGCCCAGCTCGTCTATACCGGCCAACAATGTCCCAGCTACTCGAGTCCCACTTGCCTGCAAGCCTGTCCTATCCATGTACCTGTCCAACTCTTTCTTAAATGATGGGATAGTCCCAGCCTCAACTACCTCCTCTGGCAGCTTGTTCCATACACCCACCGCCCTCTGTGTGAAAAAGTTACCTCTCGGATTTCTATTAAATCTTTTCCCCTTCACCTTGAACCTATGTCCTCTGGTCCTCGAATCCCCTACTCAGGGTGAAAGAGTCAGGCAGCATCTGTGGAGGAAATGGCAGGCAATAGTTTGGGTCGGGACCCTTCTTCAGAAATGGATAGATGGGATTGGGTCGAGTCCTTTCTTCAGAAATGGACAGATGATGTTTCAGGTCGGGAAGGGTCCCAACCCGAAACATCCCCCTGTCCATCCTCTTCAAAGATGTTGTGATCCAAATCAAAGTGGTTCAGAAATGTTGGTGTGAACTGAATTTTAGCAAGAAAAAAAGTAGGCTTGAAAACGGTTGTTCCTCCAGCAGTCTGGTCATCTTTCATGTCATGCCACTGACATGAACAGACTGTCTGTATATAAAACAATACAGTCTTAGATCCTTCAGTGGATATTTTATCAGGCGTTTTCTTATCATTGATTAACTTTCTGATTCGGTAGCCCTCGTGAACTAACGCTGCCTCTTTTGTCAGGTTCTGGAAGCTTTGGCGGCCGATGATCGTCAGTTTATAAAAAATTGCAGAGGATTGATAACCTCCAGAAATTCCATGATCTTTAAGCCCCAGTTTGAGTTCCGACATCTGTGTGAAAGCAAGCTGGCCACCATCGGCAGGAGAATCGCCAGATACTCTCAGGTACAAACGACCTTGTCGTCACCAAGTCGAACCGATCCAATACAACTCATGAGGAAATCTGGCTGGTGACCTCTTCGAGTTGCAGCGCAGAAACAAAGCCCTTCAGCCCACACCGAACAGCGACCCCCTGCACACTAACACCACCCTGCACTAGGGACAATTAACATTTATACCAAGCCAATTAGCCGACAAACCTGTGCGTCTTTGGAGTGTGGGAAGACACCAAAGATCTCTGGGGAAAACCCACGCAGTCACGGGAAGAACGTACAAACTCCGCACAGACAGCACCCGTAGTCGGGATCGAACCTGGTGTCCAGCACTGTAAGGCAACACACTGCAGCAGCACCACCTTGCCGCCTTATATTTGATTATTGATTAAATAATTATTGATTATTTTATCGATAATTAAATACTATAATTATTGACACTGTAATTAAAGTAATAGTATTAGTTTCTGTAGCTTTGTGCAAACTGTGCAAAATATTCCACTCTATTAAAGATAATTAAGGTGCAGTAAACAAACACATATTTCTTCTAATTTTCCTTTCTTTGATCAACAATGTTGCTTTGCTGGAGATTCAATCGTTTAGTTTAGAGATGCAGTGGGAGCCAGGCCTCTCGGCCCACCGAGTCCGCTCCAACCAGCGATCACTGCACACGTACCACCCTACACACGCAAGGGATAATTTACTATTATCCCAAGCCAATTAAACTACAAACGTGTAGGTCTTTGGAATGTGGGAGGAAACGGCTGGAAGCCCACGCAGGTTTCTGGGAGAACGTACAAACTCCATACAGCCATCACCATTGTCAGGATCGAACCCAGATCTCTGGCACTGTTAGGCAGCAACTCTACTGCTGCGCCACCGTTGGTTGTCTCGGACTCGAACAGCACGGAAACAGGCCCTTCGGCCCACCTTGTCCATACTGGCCATGGTCCCCCTTTTATGCTAGCCTCAATTGCCCGTGTTTGGACCTTATCCATACCCTTGTTTAATGGTCTCCTTTAACAGTGCTTCTCAAGTACGCTTACAGGCCTCATACTCTACTATCCAAAGCATTAATTTTATAATTGGTCTTAAATCAGATTCAATTTCCATTTCAAGGATTATAGGGCTTTTACAGAGGTTTGATTATCACATTGCATCATTCAATGCATTTTGCTTTGAAAGTCACAAATCACCAATTGAGCTAAGCGTTGAGCTTTGCATATTCACTAGGATTTAGTTACATATTGATTTCCAGCTCTCCTTAGTAGCGCTAGCTCAAACCTTCCGCAATAGTGCTCGACATGGCATGGTCTCAGTCCTCCATTATTAACTTTTAGTTTAGCTTAACGATGCAGTGTGGAAACAGGCCCTTCAGCCCACCGAGTCCACGCCAACCAGCGATCCCCGCACACGAGTTCCATCCTACACACACTGGGGACAATTTCCTGCAGCCGATGAACCGACTAACCTGCACGTCTTTGGAGTGTGGGAGGGAACCACCCGGAGAAACCCCGCGCAGGTCACGGGGAGAACGTACAAACTCTGCACAGACAGCGCCCACAGTCAGGGTTGAACCCGGGTCTCCGGCGCTGTGAAACAGCAACTCTACCCGTTCCTCCCACTGAGTAACTCAGTCAGGAGTTCCATCGAGAGCTTTCCAATGTTCCATTTTTTCCTTGTAAACAATGAGATATTGGGAGCATCAGCGAACATTGACAGGATGGGAGGACGCTTTGCCGATAGATCTTTGTCCTGAATTGGAGCAAAGTTTCTCAGCTGAATGTTAAATTGGGGAGAGCCATCAGTTACCTCTAAGAGGTCAATGAACGAAAAATGCATTTTGGTCTTTTTGGTTGAAGTAAGAGAACGAGCTCGTAAACAACTTGAGCTGCGGCGATCTCTGGGCACATCTGCATTGCATTTTAGTAAGGCAGCAACTCTGCCGCTGTGCTGGGTCATTTCCTACATGGCTGCTGACAGCAAAATTCACTCCCATAGTTGCACGAGGTTAAGGTTTCTTTGGTCGGCACACAAAGTTCTCAAAATGGAAGCTTCAGACCAAAGATACTAGAGGAACAAGGTAGACCACTCGAAAACCGTAGTACGCCAAGGCACCATTTTAGTAGGCAGAAACTGGCAGAAACATTTTAATAGAAAAATAACAAAAATCTGTGAATTGATAGATGAGATATATTCTGCATTTAAATGGTATCATCACACATACTGTTCCCCCAAAACACGGATTACACTGCGAGAGGCATAACGAACGGCGAGTTTTGCCTACTAAAATGGCTCCTTTGCGTACTACACTTCAGACACTGTGACATTCGTTGTCCTGTCTGAATTTTGCAAACATGTTGAAATTGTGAGAGTTCATTGGAATGCGTTTTGTTGTGGTCTTCCGCAGTTTGCCCAGGAATTGAAAATCAAAGCTTGGCCGTCGTTCAAGCAAGCTTCCACCAAGTTGCACCTGTTAACTGGCACTGATTTCTGTCCAGCAAACTGCCACGTTAATGTCATGGAGGTGTCCTGCCCAAAGAGCACAACCTCTCTTGGAAGATCTTTCAGCATACGGTTTGGCCGAAAAAATTCATTCCTTGGTTTGGAGCAAGATCCAGGTACATGAATAGTGTCATGGCAATTTACACTCAACTCTTGCTTAATTTAAAACATGAGTGGTTGAAAGAGGTTCAGATCAGGTTTAGATCTGCGGCTTACTGCAGTAAGTCCCTGCTTTCCCTCTCTATCCTCTCCCCCTTCCCAGTTCTCCCACGAGTCTTCCTGTCTCCGACTACATCCTATCTCTGTCCTGCCCCCTCCCCTGACATCAGTCTGGAGAAGGGTCTCGACCCGAAACGTCGCCCATTCCTTCTCTCCCGAGATGCTGCCTGTCCCGCTGAATTACTCCAGCATTTTGTGTCGACCTTCGATTTAAACCAGCATCTGCAGTTTTTTTTTCCCTGGAGGTTTGGATGTCTGGATCAGGGGGCATCAGGGAGCCTGGACTTAAAGGAGTCGATGGAGGGGGCAGTTCTGATGGGGAGAGGGATGCTGTTCCACAGTCTAGGAGCTGCAACCGCAAAAGCGCGGTCACCCCTGAGCTTAAGCCTAGACCGCGGGATAGTCAGTAGCCCCAAGTCGGCCGACCTGAGGGACCTGGAGATAGAGTGGTGGGTTAGAAGATTTTTGATATGGGGGGGCCCATTTAAGGCTTTGTATGTGAATAGGAGGAGCTTGAAGTTGATTCTGTACTGTACTGGGAGCCAGTGGAGAGAGGCCAGAATCGGGGTGATGTGGTCCCTTTTACGGGCACCCGTCAGGAGTCTCGCTGCGGCGTTTTGGACCAATTGCAGGCGGGACAGGGATGATTGACTGATCCCAGTGTATAGGGAGTTGCAGTAGTCTAGGCGGGAGGAAATGAATGCGTGGATGATTTTTTCAATGTCGTCAAATTGGAGGAATGGTTTGATTTTAGCTATGGTACGAAGCTGGAAGAAGCTGGCTTTTACCACAGCGTTGACTTGCTTGTCAAACTACTTGCTTGTACCTATATTTGTTAACCAAGTAATAAATTGGTGTACATGGGTGAACCGTCGGATCTGTTTCCAGGGATTCTAAACCCCATGAGCTACACCCGTCACGTCACCACCAGCATGGCAGCCCCCCAGTGGACTTGTTTCATCGGGGAAGAGGGAGAAGATCATCAAGCACTGGATGCAGACGAACCGGCGAAGCCACAAAATGGAGTGCTGATTCCAGAAAGTGGCGGCCTGAGCAACCTGTTGAAGCCTGAAGATATGGAGATTCAGGACTCTTTCTTCCAACTTTTTAATAAGTTGGAGTTCTCTCTCAAAGAAATGAAGCAATACGTCATGCAGATAAATGAGTAAGTGTTTTGTGGCTTGGAGCTGTGGGCAGCACAGTGTTGAAGAGTGGTAGAGTTACCGCCTTACAGTGGTGTCAGAGACCCGGGTTTGACTTAGAACATAGAAACATAGAACATAGGTGCAGGAGTAGGCCATTCGGCCCTTCGAGCCTGCACCGCCATACAATGTGATCATGGCTGATCATCCACAATCATCCTTTAGAGATACATCGTGGAAATAAGCCCTTCGGCCCACCGATTCCGCGCCGACCAGCGATCTCCATACACTAGCACTATCCTACACACTAGGGAAAATTTGCAATTATACCAAGCCAATTAACCTACAAACCTGCACGTCTTTGGAGTGTGGGAGGAAACCGGAGAAAACTCCAGCATTTTGTGTCTTATCTGCTTTTGTTTAGTTTAGTTTTGAGGTACAGCGCGGAAACAGGCCCTTCAACCCACCGAGTCCACGCCGACCAGCGATCCCCGCACACTAATGCTATCCTACGCACTGGGGACAATTTCCAATTATACCAAGCCAATTAACCGACAAACCTGCACGTCTTTGGAGTGCGGGAGAAAACTGGACGAAACCCACGCAGGTCACGGGGAGAACTTACAAACTCCATACAGACAGCACCCACAGTCAGGATCAAACCCAGGTCTCTGGCGCTGTAAGGCAGCAATTCGAGCGCTGCGCCACCGTGCCGTCTCGAGTTGTTAACTTTGCGCACTGCACACAAGTCCCGCAGTTGGTGTAAACAGTCACGCACAAGGTGACACCAAACCGTGAGCCTTTTGGAAGCCAGAAGATATGAACCCAATGAGGTTCAAAAACCCACTGCTTTCTCATCTGTTTCGTTTAAAAGGCTGTAAAGTATGGTTTCCATGGCAGCCTCCCTTGACCTGGAATTAGTAACCTTTGGGCAGGTTCTGCATTACGGTCTAACTATAAATTGAATCCGTCTGTTGGACTCTATTGCGGTTTTCACCTCTAAATTGAGTTATGTGTTCTGCAAGTACAAGAAGCGGCTCCTACTCCATCTGAAGTGCAAGCTGATTATTTCCAGGTGGTTGATTTAAACAGAAAAGCAAAATTATTTCCAGGCACAAGATATTTATTGCAGATCGGAGACTAACGCTTGTTCCTATTGTGTCTGCAGCTTGCTGTCCTCGATAACCGAACCTGCCCCATCTGAGGCGCCAGAGCACAACACGTCTGAGCTTTCACTGCCCCCGTCAGCGGAAGACAGTGACATTGATAAAGCCGAGCACAGCGGCACAAAGAGGGTCTGCTTTGTGGTGAAAGAGGAGGAGCAAGATGACTCAGGTCACGACACAACGAGCTTCAGGGATTCCTACAGGTACTGCCTTTTCAACTTGCTTCAAGTACCCCTCCAAGTAATGGGTAGGAACGAACCGCAGATGCTGGTTCAAGTCTGAAGAAGTCTGAAGTATAAGTCTGAAGAAGGGCCTCGACCCGAAACGTCACCCATTCCTCCTACCCGGACCTGCTGAGTTCCTCTAGCATTGTATGTCTATCTGCTTTTTGTTTAAAGTTTAGTTTAGAGGTACAGCGCTGAAACAGCCCACCAAGCCCGCAGCGACCAGCGATCCCCACACATTAACACTACCCTACACACACGAGGGACAATTATACATTTATATATTTATACCAAGCTAATTAACCTACAAACCTGTACGTCTTTGGAGTGTGGGAAGAAACGAAAGGTCTTGGAGGAAACCCACGCAGGTCACGGGGGAACGTACAAACTCTGTACAGACAGCGCCCGTAGTCTGGATCGAACCCGGGTCTCTGGTGCTGCAAGGCAGCAATTCTACAGCTGTAACTCTCTTCATGGTCATTGACAGACAGGCACTTTGTGGATCTTTTAGTGGTTATTGTTGGTACAAATTGTTCTATCGTAGAGGAAAAAAGACACAAATTGCCTGAGTAACTCAGCGGGTCAGGCGGCACCTCTAGAGAACATGGATAGATGACGTTTAGGATCGGGAGCCTTCTTCAGTCTGATTGGGGGGGGTTGTAGAAAACTGGAAGATAGGGGAGGTGGGCAAGACAAGGCCTGGCAAGTAATAGTTGGATACAGGTGAGGAGGGTTGGACAAAGACTCCTCACCTGTATCAGTCTGAAGAAAGGTTCCGACCCGAAATGTCACCTATCCATGATTTCCAGAAATGCTGCCTGGCCCTTGAGTTACTCCAGCACTTTGTGTCTTTTTCTGGATGCTGATCTTTCTCCTCCTCCTTCCCTCCCTTCCTTCTCCTCTAATGGTTAATAGCTAATCTTATTCTCTTCCACTTCAATCGTTGGTTTTGGTTCATTCTTGTCACAGTGAAAAACCTTTGTTAGCATTCTGTCCGATTAAATCAGATAATAGTGCACCTGAGGAGTATCAAGCCATTGACATGTACACATGTTAGCGAAGAGAACGATACCAGTGTGCATACAGTAATACAGTTGTCAGCATTGTAGAGTCATAGAGTCTTTGGCATAACATGTCCACGCTGACCAACATGCCCCATCTATACTAGTCCCACCTGCCTCTGCTTGGCCAATAACCCTCTAAACTTATCCTATCCATGTACCTGTTCAATTGTCTCTTCAACATTATGATAGTATCTGCCTCAACTACCTCCTCTGGCAACTCGTTCCATACACTCACCACCCTTCATTCCATACACCCACCACCCTTTCCTATTCAATCTTTTCACCTTAACCTTATGTCCTCTGGTTATTGATTTCCCCTACACTTGGCAGACTCTGCATTTTTCTGATCTATTCCTCTCATGATGCTGTACAACTCTATAAGATCACCCCTCATCCTCTTGCACACCAAGGAATAAAGTCCTAACCTTCCCAACCTCTCCTTATAGTTCAGGCCCTCGAGTCCTGGAGACATCCTTGTAAATCTTCTCTGCGCCCTTTCCAGATTGACAAAATCTTGTCATCTATAACATGGTGACCAAACCCATGCACTGTAGCATCCCAGGGAAAAAAAGTCCAATGTCCACAATGAGGTAGATTGGGAAATCCATAAGTACCCTAACTCATGGAAGGACCGCTCAGAAGGGAGGGAACGAATCTGTTCCTGAGTCTGGTGATGCACGCTTTCAAGCTTCAAGCGGGGAGAACGGGGGGAATAGAAAGGGTGTGTAAACGGCCCTGGATAATGTTGGTCCTAGCGGAGTCAGGGTGTATGGGGAGAAGGCAGGAACGGGGTACTGATTGAGAATGATCAGCCATGATCACGAAGGGCAAGCCAACTCGAAGGGCCAAATGGCCCTCCTTCTGCACCTATTGTCTATTGTCTATTGGTTGCTTTGCTGAGATAGAGTCAATGGTGGTGAGTCCGGTCTGTGTGACAGACTGGGCTATATAATCATAATCATAATCATACTTTATCAGCCAAGTATGTTTTGCAACATACGAGGAATTTGTTTTGCCAGACAGTCATACCAATAAAAAGCAACAAAACACACAAAATACATTTTAACATGAACATCCACCACAGTGACTCCTCCACATTCCTCACTGTGATGGAAGGCAAAATAAAGTTCAATCTCTTCCCTCCTTTGTCCTCCCGCGATCGGGGGCCTCGAACCCTCCGTTGACGGGACGATCTTGGCTCCCGTAACTGTCGGCGGCCCTTCCTCTTTGGGGCGATCAAGTTCCTGCATGGGGGAGGTATCTCGGGTCGCCAGTTCCACGATGTTAGGCCGCAGAGCGACCGGAGATACGATCGCATCTCCGGCAAGGTACGAGATTGAAAAAAATGTTTACCCTGCCCACACCCCCCCTCATAAAACAAACCAGAGAACATTAACACATACTTTTAAAACACAGTAAAAATAACTAAAAAGACGAAAATACATCCACGACTCTGCAATTTCTTGCGGTAAGATGCTCCAGATTTGGCGAGCGGGAGATCGTTGGGTCCTCCACTTGCAGGCGCCTCGTGGAGTTAATTAGGAAGCAGACCACTCCACCCCTAACTGCTAGCAATAGGTGTAAGTAGCTGTGGGCTGCTTTCAATTGCTGCATGAACGCATACACCTTTTCCTGAAGTGTTCAAATCTATGTGGCGGGGGTTTTTGTTTGTATAAATTGACTTGCACGCTGAATATAAATTAACGATCCCATCTGCCAGTTTTTAAACAACATTTGTAAAGTTAATACAGGGATTTTATGAGCTGGGTTTTTTTTTGTGGTGCGTAAGAACTTTAAGCAAAAATTCAGCAGCAAATAAAAAGTTGCACGTTTGTTTTTCTTCTTTTCAAAATCTAGACACTTTAAGTTGAACAAATCAATTGCTTCATTGTGCCCTGATTTGAAACAGATTTGGTCTTGCCACTCGTTCATGCTTGGTGTAGGTTTGAAATACCAGCTGTTTTAAAGATTTTTTTTTTCCACCCGTCTCTGAGCGATTTTCTCACGAGTTCAGTTCCAAACATTGAAAGGTTTTTTTCACTCCTTTATTTTCCATCTTGCAGGTGGAGAGGTGGGGAAAAACAATGTTTGTTCAGGTGTCTCATCCAGAAATAGTTTTATTTTTTAATTTTTTGGCGTATTTCCACTATTTTCTAAAAGCGATATTTTGGATACAAAACCATGTTCAAATAATTTTTCACTTCCATAACACGGATCATTACACATTCCTAACATTTTTCCTTGAACTACAAGTGTGTGTGTGAACTTTAAAAATCCATTTGTTGCCTTCTTCCAGAGGTCGAAAATGTTGGTGATTTTCTTATGTGTTTTCAGACCTGTTTAAATAAGGTGCTTTTTTTTGTTGTTCGAGAGACTTGCTCCTTTAGTTTAGTTTAGAGATACAGCGCGGAAAACAGGCACTTGGGCCCACCGGGTCCGCACCGACCAGCGATCCCCGCACACTTGTACTATCCTACACACACTAGGGACAATTCACAATTTTACCCAAGTCAATTAGCCGACGAGCCTGTACGTCTTTGGAGTGTTGGAGGAAACTAAAGATCTCGGAGAAAACCCGCGCGGTCACGGGGAGAACGTAAAAACTCCGTACAGACAGCACCCGTAGTCGGGATCGAACCCGGGTCTCAGGCGATGGATCCGCTCCAAGGCAGCAACTCTACCGCTGCGCCACCGTGCCCGCCCTCAATGATGTTCGTTTTGTTTAAGAGATTAGTTCAGAGATACAGCGTGGAAAACAGGCACTTAAGCCCACCGGGTCCGCACCGACCAGCGATCCCCGCACACTAACACTATCCAACATGCATGAGGGACGCTTTACAATTTTACCAAAGCCAATTAGCCAACAGGCCTGTACGTCTTTGGAGTGTTGGAGGAAGCTGGAGCACCCGGAGAGAACCCACGGAGGTCACGGGGAGAACGTACAGACAGCACCCATAGTCAGGATCGAACCCGGGTCTCTATAAGGCAGCAACTCTAGCGCCCTATCATTGTGCCGCCCCGATTGTGAATCTAATTGTCGCTTCAACGATATTAATGGAGAATTGACAACGAGGCATACCTCTCTCACAGACCACCGGGGGCACTCAGTTCCAAATTACAAAGAGAGATTCTGGTCCCGTTATACATAAAATCTGGCCGATTGGTCCACAGAGTTTGGTGTTTTCCATGAGCTTATTGGTAGTTTTTTATAATGTGGACTGATGAACTTCCTGTACTTCTGCATTCGACAATGAAAGAAAATGCACAAACTCTCATGTGTTTGATTCCCAGATCCTTGTAGAGACTGAGGAAGGGTCCTGACCCGAAACATTACCCGTTCTTTTTCTCCAGAGATGCTGCCTGATCCGCTGAGTTACTCCAGCACTTTTTAAATTTTATTTTATGATTCTAAAAATCGTCTGTGCATATATTCATTTTGTGAAGAAAAGAACTACAGATGCTGGTAGACACAAAATGCTGGAGTAACTCAGCGGGTCAGGCAGTCTGAAGAAGGGTCTCGGCCCGAAACGTCACCCATTCCTTCTCTCCCGAGATGCTGCTGAGTTACTCCGGCATTGTGTGTCTACCTATTCATGTTGTGAATCGCCCCAGTCTCCATCCCTGATATTTATGTTTTTTATTATTGTCATAATTTCAAATTGGACGGAGCATTCTATTTTTCCAGGCTCGGATGACAACAATAAAGTGTTTTTGAGCATTTTGTAGCTGCAGGTTATTTTTTTTGAAGGGCTCATTGTGAGCCTCAGAGCAACTTAGAGCCAATGATTTAGTCATTGGTAAACTCCAGCGATTTTAAGAAATATGGCATTTGATATATTTTATCCTGCCCTATTAATTGCAAAAAAATAAAATAAAACCATCAACATGCAGGCCAAAAAACAAATTTTGACTACAGGTCCGTACTTGTGCATCTATTACAGAGTGCGGTGTGTGTTTTGGATAAGAACGTTTGGAGGTCTTTAAGATATTGCCCTCTGGAGGCAAATGGGGGGAAAGGTGTAAATAATTTATTCTCTTCGTATTTCTGCTATTTAAACAAAGGTATCATATGTCAATTTGATGCAAGTTATATTAAGATTTACATTTAGATTTAGATTTAGAGATACAGCGCAGAAACAGGCTCTTCGGCCCACTGGGTCTGCGCCGCCCAGCGATCCCCGCACTATCCTATACCCTATTAACTCTATCCTATACCCACTACGGACAATTTTTACATTTACCAAGCCAATTAACCTACGTACCTGTACGTCTTTGTAGTGTGGGGGGAAACCGAAGATCTCGGAGAAAACCCACGCAGGTCACGGGGAGAACGTACAAACTCTGTACAGACGCCGCCCGTAGTCAGGATCGAACCTGAGTCACCGGCGATGCATTCACTGTAAGGCAGCAACTCTACCGTTGCGCCACCGTGTCGCCCAGCGGTAGATATAATGTGAATTGCTTAATATACTGTCATATAAATCACTTGGTGGACACAAAAACGGGGTGTAATCTGCTGGACAGGCAGCATCTCTGGAGAGAAGGAATGGGTGACATTTCAGGTTGAGACCCTTCTTCAGACGTCTCGACCCGAAACGTCACCCATTCCTTCTCTCCAGAGATGCTGCCTGTCCAGCTGAGTTACTCCAGCATTTTGTGTCTACATTCCATTTAAACCAGCATCTGCAGTTCTTTCCTGCACATGTCAATCACCACCTGAGAGATACCGATTTATTGATAAAATAATAGATGAATATTCCCAATCATGACTGTAGGCGTGATGTCTTGCTTCCTGTCTTGTTTAAAACAAGCCCCCTAAAGATACAAAAAGACACAAAGTGCTGGAGTAACTCAACGGGTCAGGTAGCATCTCTGGAGAACATGTGTATGTGTTGTTTTGTTTTGTAGCAGTGTGTGTGTCTTTATCTGATCTCCAGAGATGCTGCCTGACCCGCTGAGTTACTCCAGCACTTTGTGTTTTTTCTATAAATCGGCACCTGCAGTTCCATGTATCTCCTTCAAAATATACACCGTGTAAATAGCAAATTGCCATTGGCTGAAAACGTCGTTGGCTTAAAGCGCAGAAATTTGATTGGGTGCCAAAATTTTGTAAAAGTTTCAATGAACATAATTCAGCAAAGTTTTATTAATGACATTCATATGAGGACCAGCCTTTATTTGCATTCCAAACTCCTTGGTGATGGGAAGGGTGTAATTGGGAGTGTGGAGAATGATTTTAATGTGTTAAGTTCCAATTATCTTTTGTTTTTCTTTCTTTCTTTTCTTTCTATCATTTTATTTCGTACATGTTAAAAGACATCAATTAAAAAACAAAATAAACAAAAATACAAAGAATTTCATCCATTACTTAACGTCTTTACATGTACGAAAAGGAGTAGGAAGAAGTGTGAACTTATTTAATCCTACCCCCATTCCCTAATCAATATTTATCAAGTATTATCTATAATAACTAATACCTAAAATACATATATAACTACATATATACTCACTCTGTTTGACACAGAGTGCTGGAATAACTCAGTCGGTCAGGCAGCATCCCTGAAGAACATGGATAGGTGGCGTCTAGGGCCAGTCTGGAGAAGGGTTTAGTTTAGTTTAGAGCTGCAGCACGAAAACAGGCCCTTCGGCCCACCAGCCATCCCTGCACACTAACACTATCACACTAGGGACAATTTACACATACACCAAGCCAATTAACCTACAAACCTGCACGTCTTTGGTGTGTGGGAGGAAACTGAAGATCTCGGAGAAAACCCAGTCGGTCACGGGGAGAACGTACAAACTATGTGCAGACAGCACCCGTAGTCGGGATCGAACCTGGGTCTCTGGTGCTGGCAAGCGCTGTGCGGCAGCAACTCTGCCACTGCGCCACCGTGCCGCCCTGGGTTCTGACCCAGATTGTTGCTTATCCATGCTCTCCAGAGATGCTGCCTGACCTGCTGAGTTACTCCAGCATTTTGTGTCTGTCTTCAGTATGAGCCAGCATCTGCGGTTCCTTGTGATTGCAATTGTCTTTTGTTGATATCTTGCAGTGAGTGCAATAGCAACAGGGACTCGGTGCTTTCTTACACCAGCGACCGCAGTAGAAGCTCCTATCTGGGAAGCGATGAGATGGGATCAGGTGAGACTTTCTTCCAAGTAAAACTCTTATCACTTTGTTGTTGCAATCGCAGTAGCAATTCTGTGCCCGAAAATTAACAAACTTATCGTTTGGGTTGGTTTTGACCAACAAGTGACGTGTTCAGAAGAGGGTACCTGGCAATATTTGCGTTTGTAATTGATGTTAACTCTGCCACACGCTGTTAACCACAGTGTATCTTGTCTTAAGATACACTGGGGAGAAGGCAGGAACGGGGTACTGATTGAGAATGATCAGCCATGATCACGTTGAATGGCGGTGCTGGCTCGAAGGGCCGAATGGCCTACTCCTGAACCTATTGTCTATTGTCTATTAATAGTGTATTGTTTAAATTAAAACGACTAGATTTTGATATAATAATGCACAGCTGCATGGAAAACAACCTTGCCCCAATAGTTAGCATTTACTCTACATTTTTCTGCATGGATTTTGATTTTAGCCAATTTTATTTTAACCTCAGTCACAGCAGAAGTCACTTCCACCTATATGTTCAAGGTCATAAGTTCTAGGAGCAGAATTAGGCCATTCATATCCACTGACTTGGCTTCTACAGCCTTCGGTGGCAAAGAATTCCACAGGTTCACCACCGTCTGGCTAAGTTTTGTAATGTAATATATTTGTCAGAACCTGGTGCTGTGGCGAGGCTGTTTATGTCCTCTAAAGTACGGTATTATCTCTACACTGCTGGAAACTCTCTCCCATTGGGAATGGAAACGGGGAGGGAGACCTCTCATTTTCACCTGCCTCCACAATCCTCCTCGGTAGGAAGTTCCAAATATCGAATGACTTCCCATTTTGAGTCCTCGAGGCTTGAATGTTATTTTGACACAAAGTGCTGGACCATCTCAGCGGGTCGGGCAGTATCCTTGAAGAACATGGATAGGTGACGTTTCAGGTCGAGACCATTCTTCAGACCGATGAGTGTGAAGAAGGGTCCCGACCTGAAATGCCAGCGGTCCACGTTCTCCCAGGGATGCTGCCTGACCCGCTGAGTTACTCCAGCACTTTGTGTCTTTTTTTTTTGTACAGCAGCATCTGCAGTTCCTTGTTTTGACATTCTTCCTTATTTTAGACAATAGACAATAGGTGCAGGAGTAGGCCATTCGGCCCTTTGAGCCAGCACCACCATTCACTGTGATCATGGCTGATCATGCACAATCTGTACCCCGTTCCTGCCTTCTCCCCATATCCCCTGACTCCGCTACCATTAAGAGCTCTACCTAACTCTCTCTTGAAAGCATCCAGAGAATTGGCCTCCACTGCCTACTGAAGCAGAGAATTCCACAGCTTCACAACTAAAGTTCTTCCTCATCTCCGTTTTAAATGGCCTACCCCTTATTCTTAAACTGTGGCCCCTGGTTCGGGACTCCCCTAACATTGGGAACATGTTTCCTGCCTCTAGCGTGTCCAATCCCTTAATTACCATATATATTTCAATAAGATCCCCTCTCATCCTTCTAAATTCCAGAGTATGCAAGCCCAATCGCTCCAGTCTTTCAACGTACGACAGTCCCGCCATTCCGGGAATTAACCTCGTGAACCTATGCTGCACTCCTTCAATAGCAAGAATGTCCTTCCTCAAGTTTGGAGACCAAAACTGCACACAATACTCCAGGTGTGGTCTCACTAGGG
The DNA here is from genome assembly GCF_053455715.1 of Rhinoraja longicauda. Taxonomy (NCBI): domain Eukaryota; kingdom Metazoa; phylum Chordata; class Chondrichthyes; order Rajiformes; family Arhynchobatidae; genus Rhinoraja; species Rhinoraja longicauda. Next base: position 32,351,299 of record NC_135974.1, on the reverse strand, counting down.
CCCTGTACAACTGCAGAAGGACTTCTTTGCTCCTATATTCAACTCCCCTTGTTTATGAAGACCACCATTCCATTGGCTTTCTTCACTGCCTGCTGTACACCTTGGTTCCTGATACATAGAAACATAGAAAATAGGTGCAGGAGGAGGCCATTCGACACTTCGAGCCAAAACTGCCATTCATTGTGATCATGGCTGATCGTCCACAATCAATAATCGGTGCCTGCCTTCTCCCCATATCCCTTGATTCCACTAACTAGGTGGGACTCCATGGCTGCATCTAACCTGCCAAGCTCTCTTAGAATTCTGTATCTTTTGTTGGCTTGCCCTTTCGTTCTTCCATGCTCAAATATAGGCCACGTCTGCTTAATCTTTACTCGTACGACAAACCTAACGTCCTGGCAAACAAATTTACCACATAGTTAACATTTTCTCTACATTTTTTTGCATGGATTTTGATATTAGCCAATTTTGTTTCAACCACAAAAGCAACTGAAATCTCTTCCACCTAAAGGGTCTCGACCCGAAACGTCACCCATTCCTTCTTTCCTGAGATGCTGCCTGACATGCTGAGTTACTCCAGCATTTTGTGCCTCAGTCCCACCTTTCTGGCTCCCTCTACCTTTATGTTTCACTCCTCTCCTTTTCTGATGCCCTTTAGTGGTGAATCTTTGCTGCAGACTCTCTGTCGTCTGTGTATCAGCGGTGTTGCAGCTCCAACCTTGTGTTGTATTCCAAATGCAGACTCCACCAGGACCCTACAAAGAAGACATCTCTATTCCCACAACAACAAGGCTATCAGATAATTTGCCTCCATAATCGGTTGTTATCTCCGCCTGTTAACTCCAAGTGCTTTGTATGTGAGGAAACGCAGGTTCCGCCGAACCTGCACCTTGTAGACAATAGACAGTAGGTGCAGGAGTCGGCCATTCGGCCCTTCGGGCCAGCACCACCATTCACAGTGATCATGGCTGACCTTATAATCTCTCACCATTTATAAAAACACTCTGTCTTTCTACTTTTGTGCCAAAATGGATGACCTCGCCATTTTCCATGTTATATTTTATCAGCCACATCCGCTTCCATTCATTCAACCTATTTCCCCCCTAAAACTCCACATAACTCACACAGTGCTATAAGAGCAGCCCAGGGTGGAAGTTTGTGAAACTAGTATCTTGGGTGCATTTTTTATCACAACCCTCCAGTATATATATAACATAAGGATAAATCAGATAATGAAAAGTCAGATCATGAAATATAAATCAGATAATGAAATATAAGGGGCCACAGTTTAAGAATAAGGGGTAGGCCATTTAAAACGGAGATGAGGAAAAACTTTTTCAGTCAGAGTTGTAAATCTGTGGAATTCTCTGCCTCAGAAGGCAGTGGAGGCCAATTCTCTGAATGCATTCAAGAGAGAGCTAAATAGAGCTGTTAAGGATAGCGGAGTCAGGGGGTATGGGGAGAAGGCAGGAATGGGGTACTTATTGTGAATGATCAGCCATGTTCACATTGAATGGCGGTGCTGGCTCGAAGGGCCGAATGGCCTACTCCTGCACCTATTGTCTATTGACTAAGTCATATCTTTGCCAATTGTAATCATTATATTTTAGCAAATTATTTTTTCCTCTCACTTTATAAAAAGGGGATGAACTTCCTTGCGACATGAGGATTCCTCTTGATAAACAGGACAAATTACACGGCTGTCTCGAGCATCTCTTCAATCAGGTACGGATGGCATAACCATTAATGTCAAATTATGTCTAATCATGCCTCTTGTACTAGGTTGTCACCCTTCAGTGGTACCTCATTGTCACGTGTACCCAAGTGCAGTTAAAGTCCTCTTTGCAAACAGTTTAATGACAATCCTACTGTGTATTAGGGCATAATCACACTCAGTCTAAGAGTATGGACTACATATTTATTATATTATTTATTTTTTCATATTTCAGATACAGCGCGGAAACAGGCCTTTTCGGCCCACCAAGTCCGCACCGCCCAGCGATCCCCGCACATTAACACTATCCTACACACACTAGGGACAATTTTTTACATTTTACCCAGTCAATTAACCTACAAACCTGTACGTCTTTGGAGTGTGGGAGGAAACCGAAGATCTCGGAGAAAACCCACGCAGGTCACGGGGAGAACGTACAAACTCCGTACAGTACAGCACCCGTAGTCAGGATCGAACCTGAGTCTCCGGCGCTGACATTCGCTGTAAGGCAGCAACTCTACCGCTGCGCCACCATGCCGCCATAGTAGACCACTCTGAGTCAAAATGCACACGAGTCACCATGTTTTCGACACCAACTTGTACCCTTCAAGTCTGAGTTTTTTAATCAAAAAAATGCTATGGTTTTAGCTTGGCCATCGAGATCTGTTGTCCTGGTGGTGGCACTGGGCCAGAGCTGCAGGGGTCGGCCTGGCTTTGCTTCTACGTATATACAAAACTAGTGTTGGAGATGTGTAAGATTTCAGCAAATTTAGTTTTTAGTTTCACAGATACAGCGCAGAAACAGGCCCTTTGGCCCATCGAGTCCGCACCGACCAGCGATCCCCGCACATTAACACTATCCTACACACACTAGGGACAATGTACATTTATACCAAGCCAATTAACCTGCCAACCTGTACGTCTTTGGAGTGTGGGAGGAAACCCACGCAGGTCACGGGGAGAACGTACAAACTCCGTACAGACAAGCGCCCGTAGTCATGATCGAACCCGGGCCCCTGGCGTTGTGAGGCAGCAACTCTACCGCTGAGCCACCGTGCCGTTATTAATGGTCACCCCTTTGGTTGAGTTCCAGGTGGATTCAATCGATGCACTTCTCAAAGGGTCAGTTATGGTCAAGGCCTTTGAAGAGACCAATGACATTAATACAGAATATAATGTACAAGGTAACGTATGCATTTGTGATGAAACAAATCATTATTATTTCTACCTTCTGGTTTGAATGTTACATTTATATGTTGAAGACTCTTACTTCTCTATCTGCTTCTGTCTTTGCAAATATTTCCTAATTTGGAATGTGTGTGTAAAAAAAAAGATTATTTTGGCTGATCTCTTCAAATATAGGTTTAGGTTTAGATTTGAGGTTTATTATTGTCACCTGTGGCAAGATACTGTGAAAAGCTTTGTTATGTAGGCCATCTGAACAGATCAGGTATACTGTACATGATCAAGTCAAACTCAAGCACAATAGGTAGAGCAAAGGGGAAGATGCAGAGTGTAGAATATAGCTCTCAGCATTGTTGCACATCAGTTCTTGAAACCGATAGAAGTCCAATGGTAGGAAAAAAAACTGCAGATGCTGGTTTAAATCGAAGGTAGACACAAAATGCTGGAGTAACTCAGCAGGTCAGGCAGCATCTCTGGAGGGAAGGAATGGGTGACGTTTCGGGTCGAGACCCTTCATCACTCTGAAGAAGGGTCTCGACCCGAAACGTCACCCGTTCCTTCTCTCCAGAGATGCTGCCTGACCCGCTGAGATACTCCAACATTTTGTATCTACCTTCGAAGTCCAATGGTATACAGTAGATGTGAATCGGATGGTACTCTAGCTTATGGAAGCTTATGATTAACTTTTGCTTATTATTATTTTTTTCAAATGAGTGTTGGATTATTTTACATGGATTGGTGTTCCTGTGTAAGCGTCAATGATTATTCAGTTGTGGGGGTGGGGTGGGGGGGGGGGAAATGCACGACTTAATGGGTGAGCAGTCTGAAATGTGGGGCAGATCAATGGTAGCAAATTTCTTGTCCTTTGGTGAGCATGATGAGTTTTTACCAACAATATAATTTCCATTTCATGGCCAGCATTGCTGATGCTTGCTGTTTCTTTCAATCAATCGGTATAATTATATTACTTATCACTTGCCAGGCTTTGCCCTGCGCCCACCAGCTTTCTTTCTCCCCACTGCAGTCAGTCTGAAGAAGGGTCCCAACCTGAAAGGTCACCTATCCAGAGATGCTGCCTGAGCCGTTGAGTTACTCCAGCACTTGGCACTTAGTTTTTGTAAACCTGCATCTGCCGTTCCTTATTTCTCTTAACTACGGTTCCACCATTCTCAATTAGAATTACAGTGTTATATGTAACATAGCAACATAGAAACATAGAAAATAGGTGCAGGAGTAGGCCATTCAGCCCTTCGAGCCAGCACCACCATTCAATATGATCATGGCTGATCATCCAAAATCATTACCCCGTTCCTGCTTTCTCCCCATATCCCTTGATTCCATTTGCCTAAAGAGCTATATCTAACTCTCTCTTGAAAACACCCAGTGAATTAGCCTCCACTGCCTTCTGTGGCAGAGAATTCTGCCTTTTCCTTTTATAGCAATTGAGCTTGCAGCAAAGCTCAATTTCCCATTATGTACAGCGTTGGTACACCAATAGATGACGCGTGGCTGACACAAGCTTTGTAGCTCTGTACCGTATACGTTTATTGAAAGTTATTAAGGTTGGTTTGGCCACTGACTTCTTGAATCTCTTTAGAATTTCAACAGAAGGTTGACCGGAACATAAAATGTCGAAGTATCATCCAAACTAACATGCAGGAAGACCCCTGGAACTTGCCTTGTTCAATCAACGCCTTGGTGGACAATGTACAGGAATATGTGCAAGGTCAGTGATGCATTTGCTGTGAATTACTGGACCAAGTTTTGCAGTCTGGCCATTCACTATCTTTTGATCACAGTTTTAATGACAACCGCACAAGTGAACCCGTTCCAATCATTTTTGCACACTTTCCGCATTTTTGTGTTTATCCAACATTTTCCACGAGACCAGCCCCACCAATTCACGTTACATTTTCATTCCCCACTACATCAAAAGATTCATCAGCTCCACCTTAATATGAATGGTCAATGGAGCTCCATTTGTCACGTGTGCAATTGCCCAGTGAAATTCTTTTTGCATGTATTGCACATGCGGGCGCTGCCATTTATGGTCCGGTCGGCCCTCGCGCGCTCGATGTACTGGAGCAGTCCCCCATGTAACAATGCCCCACTCCTCGCCGGCCATCTTTGTGTCCAGGGGGTGCCTCTTGCAGCCGACCATGACCCCGGTTCACCCACCTACTGGCCCTTGCTCCCCACTTCCTACGTCCCCAGCTCCCTCCCGGTTTCGCCGTCCGACAAAGCCTTCGCATGGAGTTCCCGGGCCCGCCGACCGACAAGCCTTCAGGCGAGGCCCCACTGACCGACGAGCCTTAGGTGTATTCAAGTCAGTATCTGTACCTCTCAGATGGCAAAGTCCAAAAAACTCCCAATGTCTGTGCTAAGATATTTCTCCTTGCTGGATTAAGTGAATGATTGCTTACGGTACCTTGATACTTCCAGACGTGTCAGCCTGAGGGCTTCATACCCTGTTGACCACCACAGCTCTGAGGCTGTGGATCCCTGAGGATTCCATGACTTCATTGTGCGGCACCATGGCCCAGTTGGGAGAGCTGCTGCCTCTCAGTGCCTGAGACCTGAGTTTGATCCTGACCTCGGGTGCTGTCTGTATGGAGTTTGCACGTTCTTGCTGCGACTGTGTGAGTTCCCTCTGGTAGTTTCCTCCCACATCCCAAAGACACGCAGGTTTGCAGGTTAATTGGCCTCTTTAAATTGCCCGTAGTATGTCGCGTGTAGATGAGAAAATGGGACAACACTGAACTGGTGTGTCCGGGTGATCGATGGTCGGCGTGGACTCGATGGGTCGAAGGGCCTGTTTCCGTGCAGTATCTTTCAATCTATTTATTCGGGTTTCAGAAAGCTTCCATTCAGTAATTGTTCCAAGTCACACTTCAATGCTTCAATATCAGCATAAGTTTCTTTCGAACAAGCGTTTGTCACTGTAATTAAGAACGTCATTTTTAAACATGAAAATATATTTTATTACTGCTGCAGTCTGTAAATTGTCATTTTTCATAAAACTTGTGTATTTAATTTAGTTTAGAGATACAGAGCGGAAACAGGCCCTTCGTCCACCGTGTCCGCGCCGACCAGCGATCCCCGCACATTAACGCTATCCTACACACACTAGGGACAATTTACAATTTTATCGAAGCCAATTAACCTACGAACCTGTACGTCTTTGGAGTGCGGGAGGAAATCGAAGATCTCGGAGAAAACCCGCGCAAGTCACGGGGTGAACGTGCAAACTCCGTACAGACGGCGCCCGTAGTCGGGATCGAACCCGGGTCTCCGGCGCTGCATTCGCTGTAAGGCAGCAACTCTACCGCTGCACCAGGGTGCAAGTTATTCTGTAACCTGGGGCTGAGGTGACTGCACTTTGGGATCTGTACGCCTTGGAGTGCTCCAAATTCCAGTAACTAACAATCTGCGTTTTTATAACTAGCATGTACGTGGTTTACCACAGGCCCAAAGATGTCTTACAACTGTGGAAGTTTGTAAATAGACTGGCAGCATTGATCCTGTGGGATAACTTGTAAAATAACTATATTTGTTCAGACATTCTGCACGGAATTATACGGCAGTTTAGTTTTATTGGACTGCTGCACAATTTATATTGCGATTATTTTCTTGTAATCTTACCAAGGTTACGAGAGCGTAGACGTTTTACACCATTCTAAAATACAGCTGAGAAAACTAACACTGAGCAGACCAGTGAGCTCCCACAGAAACAATGCGGTTTGCCATTTCGTAACATCAAATGATGAATTATGATCACAACTACACAATACAGGTTTTAGGGGAGATCTTTGCAATATTAACTTATTTTAAATACACGCTGACGCAAGTACATTTCCTAATTTTATTATTACACATTCAAATGAAAAGGGATGGCACAGCTGGTGGAGCTGCTGCCTCACAGCGCCAGAGACCCAGGTTCGATTCCGACCTCGGATGCTGTCCTCGTGGAGTTTGCACGTTCTCCCTGTGACCGCGTGGAGTTCCTCCGGGTGCTCCGGTTTCTTTCCACATTCCAAAGACGAGTGGGTTTGTCAGTTAACCTACAAATTTGTACGTCTTTGGAGTGCGGGAGGAAACCGAAGATCTCGGAGAAAACCCGCGCAAGTCACGGGGTGAACGTACAAACTCCGTACAGACAGTGGGATAACATGGAACTAGTGTGAACAGGTGATCGATGGTCGGCGTGGAATCAGTGGGCCGAAGGGCCCCACACCAATGCTCCATTTCAAAACTCTATAAATCTAAATTAAAATTCACTCCTTGACATTAAACGGTTGTAAACACAGCCAGACGGTGAAGTAAAACTAAGCTGCTCTAAACCACTCTATTCTCCTGCCCTTTTTTTTACATTCCCTTCATTATTCCTCATTGTTTTCCTTTGCAGGTCCAGCCTTCCCTTTTTCCCCCAGTGGGATTTACCCCTCCCACTGTTGCTCATCAGTCCATAAGACATAGGAGCAGAATGAGGCCATTTGGCCCATCGTGAATACTCCGCCATTCAATCATGGCTGATCTATTTTCCCCCGCTTAATCTCATTCTCCTGCCTTCTCCCCCCCCCCCCCCCCGCAACCTTTGACACCCTTCCTAATCAAGAACCTATCAATCTCCACTTTAAAAATACCCAATGACGTGGCTTCCCCTGCTGTCTGTGGCAATGAATTTCACAGATTCACCACCCTCTGCCTGAAGACATCTCCTTTCCACAGGTACGTCCTGTTACTCTGAGGCAGTGCCCTCTGGTCCCAGACTCTCCCACTACTGGAAGCATCCTCCACATCCACTCTATCCAGGCCTGTTGCTTCCCATGTTATGCTTGTGGTCTTGTCGTACAATTTACTCTGGCAACTTTTCATGCACCTTGACTAGGTTATTATACTTAATCTTTCTGAACCGTGAAAGACAGCAGTGAAAACAATATTGTTCCAGTATTGAATAAACATTCCATTGACAAAATGCTGGAGTAACTCAGCAGGACAGGCAGCATCTCAGGAGAGAAGGAATGGGTGACGTTTCGGGTCGAGCGGTCTGAGTTACTCCAGCATTTTGTGAATAAATACCTTCGATTTGTACCAGCATCTGCAGTTATTTTCTTACACTTCCATTGACAAACTAATTTCCGAGATGTAAGATCTGGGCCCTTCAGTAACCTTTGTATTCTTCTTTCCACAGATGGGAAGAATCAATTACTTCTGGCTCTCCTGCAATGCACAGGTAAGAGGTGGTCTCCTCAGACATTAGTGAGAGTCATAGAGTCACACAGCGTGGAAACAGGCCCTTCAGCTCAACTTGCCCGCAATGCCCAACAGGGCCCATCTACACTGGCCCCACTAGGTCGTGATCAATCTGATAGATGTTTGTTGTGGCTGAGCGGCTGCATTGGCAAATGTGTTTTGCTTGACTTTTGTAATTCATTTTTTTACTTGGTTCCCTTCTGTTACAAGGATTGTGTTCAAAAGAACCCTGGTTCTTAAAGTTAGAATAATAGACCAGTCTATTGCACTAACTGTGCACAATAGGTTGCTAATAGCATTATTAAAGATTCCAGATTATAGTTCATTACTTCAGCTACAACTTTAAAAACAAATTGTGATTTCATTGTTACAGCGAAATAAGTTCATCACTTTCTAAGGTGACAAAGTTGCTGTCCTGTGTGGCTCAAATTCTGTGATTTAGATCAGATTGGACATCCTTTATCGCCTTATGAGTATGGAAGTTGGGAGGTCATATTAGAGTTATATAAGATATTGGTGAGGTTATGACTAGAGTATTGTATTCAGTTCAGGGCACCATGTTATAGGAAAGATGTCGTCAAGCTGGAAATGGTGCAGAGACTTACGAGGATGTTGCCAGGACTCGTGGGCCTGAGCTATGTGGAGCGGTTGAGCAGGCTAGGACTCTATTCTTTGGAGCGCAGGTGGATGAGGGGTGATGTTATAGAGGTGTACAATTTCATGAGTGGAATAGATCGAGTAAATGGAGTGGATTGAGTCTTTTGCCCAGGGTAGGGGAATCGAGAACCAGAGGACATAGGTTTAAGGTGAGGGGGGAAGATTTAATAGGAAACTGAGGGGTCACTATTTTACACAAAGGGTGGTAGGCGTATGGAATGAGCTGCCAGAGGAGGTAGTTTAGGCAGGTACAATGACAACATTTAAGAAACATTTAGACAGGTATATTGATAGGATAAGTTTAGAGGGATATGGACCAAACGCAGGCAGATGGGACTAGTGTAGATGGGACACGTTGGTGGGTATGGGTAAGTTGGGCCGAAGGGCCCGTTTCCTCGCTGTATGACTCTATGACTAATATTAAGGATTATTCATTCATGTTTTCCAAAGAATTGGAGTTTATGCTAACTTTTAGAACAAGTTATTGGACATCGTTTTCTGCCATTCACAAATGCAGGTGTATATATATCATTAACTACTTCTACCTACAGAAACAGGTTCTGATCTTGAATGCGTCATTTCCGTTATACTAGTTTGGCAGTTAGTGAGGCCATTCTATGTTCTACCACACAATGCCCTTTCATAAATAAGCTTCATAAGTAGAAAGTCTTTCGTATACAATTCCTGACCGTTTATTTGGATAACTTGAAGTTCTCTCCAAGTTTATCTTACATTTTTGGTCAAAGTGAGATTGCGTTATACTTCCCCTCTACCCTGTGGGAAAGTGGAGAATTCTAAATATGAAAAGAGTGTGCTTTATATGATTTAGTAGAAGTAGTGATTCACTCTTTTATTTGCACAGTCAACCTCCCAAAGATTTCTGTGGTGAAATATACATTTTTCAAGATTTCTGAGCCTTGTTGTAAACAAATGTCACTCAACCATCCAGCCAGCCATTCATTCAACTTGCAGTGTTTCCTTAAATACTCCCGGCAGTTTGTGGAGCTTTGTACTCGATTCCTCTGGAAACAGCTATGCCTTTGGTTGTGTGGTACACAGACTAGATTGTACGTCCACCTACCCACGGATAATTTCAGTTGAGATTACTTTGGAATCTTTGGTGCAAAACAAAAAATCACTCGAAACTTTTTTTAAAAATACAGACAGTCATGGAGTCATTCAGCATGGAAACAGGCCCCATGACCCAACTTGCCCACAACGCCAACCAAGATGTCCCATCTGCACTAGTCCCACCTGCCCATGTGTGGCCCATATCCCTCTCAACCTATCCTATTCATGCACTTGTCCAAATGTCTTTTTAAATGTTGTTATGGTCCCAAATGTCGTTATACAAGTCCACTGCCGATTTACCGGCAGCCTTGGTTCCAGAGCCTTGTTGGATTATATGTTTTGCTGTAACAAGAGAGGTCACGGCCTTGGGGGGAGGGGAGATGAGATACTGGCCCGCAAGGTTGGCAATGGGAACGGCCAGAGTTCCAAGAGCCCTGGCCGCAGGGGGCAGATGGAAACAGCCGATCTGCCGTGGAAGTCCCAATACAGTGGAGATCGCCCAGCCTAGGCTCCGCATTTTCGGGAGGGAGGGGACCTGTGATACATGTGACTGGAGAAGTGCGGCATGGTGGCGCAGTGGTAGAGTTGCTGCCTCACAGCGTCGGAGACCCGGTTTCGATCCTGACCACGGTTGCAGTCTGTACCGAGATTGTACGTTCTCCCCGTGACCGCGCGGGTGCTCCCCAGTGCCCTCCCTCACTCCAATGCCGCACGGATTTGTGGGTTGATTTTGCTTCGGTGAAGGTTGCAAATTGTTCCTGGTGTGTGTTGGACAGTGCTAGTGCAGGGGGATCGTTGGTCGGGGCCAGACTCGGTGGGCCGAAGGGGGTTGCTTCCACGCTGAATAACTCGACTCAACTGGAGTGCGACACTAATTCCCGATTCCCACGTTCCTCTCCACAGATCTGGAGCTGCAATTACGACGGGACGTGCTCTTTTGTCAAAGCCTCGTCGCGGCCATCTGCAGCTTTTCCGAACAGCTGTTGGCTGCTTTGAATCACCGATACAACAACAATGGGGAGTATGAAGAGGAGAGCAAGGAGGCCAGTAAGAAGTGGCTTGAACAGATAGCTGTCACTGGAGTCCTTCTCAACTATCAGTCACTGCTTTCCCCCACTGTGGTACGTAATAGAGTGGCTACATACAAACCCCACAGAGTCATGCACTGCATGGAAACAGGCCTGAAGAAAGGTCTCGACCCGAAACGTCACCCATTCCTTCCCTCCCGAGATGCTGCCTGACCCGCTGAGTTACCCCAGCATTTTGTGTCTACCTTCGATAGAAACAGGCCCTTCGGCCCAACTTGCTTGATTTAGTTGGATCGACGTCTGTATTTTCTTGAAGTGTTCTAAAGTGTTTGGGTTCTAAGATAAAAAGTGAATGTAATCTGCAGGTTTTAAAGCCTCACTGAAAGTGTGATCGATAAGCAAGTTTGAAACTAAGAACAGAATACTTAGAATATGGGTCGGAAGGAACTGCAGATGCTGGTATACACTGAAGGTTGACACAAAATGCTGGAGTAACTCAACGGGACAGGCAGCGTCTGAAGAAGGGTCTCGACCCGAAAAGTCACTGATTCTTTCTCTCCAGAGATGCTGCCTGTCCCACTGAGTTACTCCAGCATTTTGTATATACCTTGGAATGTTGGGTTCTTTCAGTTGTAAAACCTTTTAAGTGCTGGTGTAACCCAGATTGAAGAAGTAACTTCAGGCTCTGAAGTTAACCCAGATTGAAGAAGTAACTTCAGATCTCAAACTGAAGCGTTGCCTATCCATTCCCTCAAACAGATACTGCCTGACCCACTCAGCTCCAATAGCAACTTAGTCTTTTACTCAAGTTTCCAGAATCTGCAGTTCACAAGTTATGGGAGTAGAATTAGACCATTCAGCGCATCGAGGCCACTCTGCCATTCAATCACGGCTGATCTCTGCCTCCGAATCCCATTTTCCTGCCTTCCCCCCATAACCCTTGACACAGGTTCTGATCAAGAATTTGTCTGTCTCTGCCTTTAAAATATCCACTGACTTCACCTCCACAGCCCTCTGTGACAATGAGTTCCACAGATTAACTTCACTGACTAAAGAAGTTCCTCCTCACCTCCTTTCTAAAAGAGCGCCCTTTAATTCTGAGCCTCTGGTCCTGGACTCTCCCACCAGTGGAAACATCCTTTCCACATCCACTCTATCTATGCCTTTCATTATTCTCTAAGTTTTAATGATATCCCCCCTCAGCCTTCTAAACTCCACTGAGTAGAGGCCCAGTGTCTTGTGTCCAGTTCCTTAAGTCTAGGTTCATTCGATACCTCAATCTCCGTCACTATCTTGTGAATTATAGTCACCCAGATAGTTGTGAATCTGGAATTCTCTGCTGCAGAAGGCAGTGGAGGCCAATTCACTTGATGTTTTCAAGAGAGAGTTAGATTTAGCTCTTGGGGCTGAATGATTCAAGGGGTATGGGGAGAAAGCAGGAACGGGGTACTGATTTTAGATGATCAGCCATGATCATATTGAATGGTGGTGCTGGCTCGAAGGGCCGAATGGCCTACTCCTGCACCTATTTTTCTATGTTTCTATCTGGATGTTCTTCTACATCCTTGTGTCTTTTACAAAAGACAAATATTTTATGCTCTAAGTTGTATTAAAATAATTTAGTGTACAGTACTGGTGTATTGATGTCATTGATTGATGCATGCACAGACCATTTGCATGGTCGTGTTCTTTTTTCGTTTCTGGAGTCTGGGTTATTTTATATTTCTGTCGATTAATGGTTGCCATTTTTATTCTGCACAGAATGAAGAACGTGTCATGTTGGAAGATACCAAGGTCGCTTTGTCCGACCTGGACAATGTAACGTTCCACTTTAGATGCCTGGAGCATGAATACCTAGTCGCAAGTAGGCATCTTGTACATTTACACAGCACGAGCCGAGGTTCCTGGGGATTACTTGGAGCTCAGTGGCGCAGAGGTAGAGTTGCTGCCTCTCAGCGCCAGGGACTCGGGTTCGATCCTGACTACGGTTGCTGTCTGTGCGGAGTTTGCACGTTCTCCCCGTGACTGCGTGGGTTTTCTCCGGGTGCTCCGGTTTCCTCCCACACTCCAAAGATGCGCAGGTTGCTGTCATGGGAAGAACGTGCAAACACCATACAGGCAGCCCCCAGGGTCAGGATCGAACCCGGGTCTCTGGCGCTGTGAGGCAGCAACTCTACCGCTGCGCCACCGTGCCACAGTACATCCCTTCCCACAGAGTATTGAGACAAAGCATGGAATAGATCTTTGGCCTGTGACAGTGAAATATTTGCGAGCTGATAGTTTTAATTTTATTTTTTGCAGATAACTCTGTCACTTACCAGGTCGATGGAAGCCGGCAAGCACTGAAAGTTATATTTTTCCTCGATAGTCATCACTTTGCAGCGTTGCCTTCTAAGTTTCAGAATGGGGGAAGTTTAAAACTGCATGCCGTACTTTTCACTCAAGGTATTGAACTTTATCGATGCTGCAGTCTTCCTTCAGAGCAAGATTAAACAATCCTACAAATTCTCCAGTGTCCCCAATGCTTGTTTGTAAGGAATGCTCTTGTCAGGAAACTTGTTGGTAACTTTTTCTCTCAACATCTGTTAGACCCGTTAGGACTTGCAGTTTTCATAGTTGTTTCTGATAAGCCATCCTTTAAACTGTGACAGAAACCCATCTTGTATGTAAGGTTTCTTAATCGATCTGTTTCCTGATTATTCTTAGACAATAGACAATAGGTGCAGGAGTAGGCCATTCAGCCCTTCGAGCCAGCACCGCCATTCAATGCGATCATGGCTGATCACTCTCAATCAGTACCCCGTTCCTGCCTTCTCCCCATACCCCCTCACTCCGCTATCCTTAAGAGCTCTATCCAGCTCTCTCTTGAAAGCATCCAACGAACTGGCCTCCACTGCCTTCTGAGGCAGAGAATTCCACACCTTCACCACTCTCTGACTGAAAAAGTTCTTCCTCATCTCCGTTCTAAATGGCCTACCCCTTATTCTTAAACTGTGGCCCCTTGTTCTGGACTCCCCCAACATCGGGAACATGTTTCCTGCCTCTAATGTGTCCAATCCCCTAATTATCTTATATGCTTCAATAAGATCCCCCCTCATCCTTCTAAATTCCAGTGTATACAAGCCCAATTGCTCCAGCCGTTTAATTGCCAAGGGAACAATGAAATCCTTATTTATGGCAGCACACTGGCCTATAAACACGTAGGAAAAAAACTGCAGATGCTGGTTAAAATCGAAGGTAGACGCACAATGCTGGAGTAACTCAGCGGGTCATGCAGCATCTCGGGAAAGAAGGAATGGGTGACGTTTCGGGTCGAGACCCTTTTTCAGACTGTTGAGAAGTCTGAAGAAGGGTCTCGACCCGAAACGTCACCCATTCCTTCTCTCCCGAGATGCTGCCTGACCCGCTGAGTTACTCCAGCATTGTGTGTCTAGGCCTGTAAACACAATAGGTAACATATGATAAACACGAAAATCAATATGGGAAAGATGTTGTCAAGTTTGAAAGGGTTCAGCGAAGATTTGCTAGGATGTTGCCAGTACTCGAGAGCCCGAGTTATAGGGAGAGGTTGAGCAGGCTGGTACTCTAGTCCTTGGAGTGTAGAAGGATGAGGAGCGATCTTATAGAGGTCTATAAAATCATGCGAGGAGTAGATCGGGTAGATGTACAGAATCTCTTTCCCAGAGTAGGAGAATTGAGAACCATATAACCATATAACAACTACAGCACGGAAACAGGCCCGTTCGGCCCTACCAGTCCACGCCGACCACTCTCCCTGACCTAGTCTCATCTACCTGCACTCAGACCATAACCCTCTAATCCCCTCTTATCCATATACCTATCCAATTTACTCTTAAATAATAAAATCGAGCCTGCCTCCACCACTTCCACCGGAAGCCCATTCCATACAGCCACCACCCTCTGAGTAAAGAAGTTACCCCTCATGTTACCCCTAAACTTTTGTCCCTCAATTCTGAAGCTATGTCCCCTTGTTGGAATCTTCCCCACTCTCAAAGGGAAAAGCCTACCCACGTCAACTCTGTCCGTCCCTCTCAAAATTTAAAAAACCTCTATCAAGTCCCCCCTCAACCTTCTACGCTCCAAAGAATAAAGACCCAACCTGCTCAACCTCTCTCTGTAGCTTAAGTGCTGAAACCCAGGCAACATTCTAGTAAATCTCCTCTGTACCCTCTCCATTTTGTCGACATCCTTCCTATAATTTGGCGACCAGAACTGCACACCATACTCCGGATTCGGCCTCACCAATGCCCTGTACAATTTTAACATTACATCCCAACTTCTATACTCGATGCTCTGATTTATAAAGGCAAGCATACCAAACGCCTTCTTCACCACCCTATCCACATGAGATTCCACCTTCAGGGAACAATGCACAGTTATTCCCAGATCCCTCTGTTCCACTGCATTCCTCAATTCCCTGGGGACATAGGTTTAAAGTGAGATGGGAGAAAGATTTAATGGGAACCTGAGATGTAATTTTTTTACACAAAGGGTGGTGGGTATAAGGAATGAGCTGCTGGAGGACGTAGTTGGGGCAGGGACTATCGCAACATTTAAGAAACATTTAGACAGGTACATGGTTAGGACAGATTAGAAACATAGAAAAATAGGTGCAGGAGTAGCCCATTCGGTCTTTCGAGCCAGCACCGCCATTGAATATTATCATGGCTGATCATCTAAAATCAGTACCCCGTTCCTGATTTTTTTTCCCATATCCCTTGATTCCTTTAGGCCTAAGTGCCAAATCTAAATCCCTCTTGAAAACATTAGTTTAGAGGAATATGGGTCAAAAGCAGGCAGGTGGGACTAGTAGAGATGGGACATGGTGGCCAGTGTGGGCAAGTTGGGCCGAAGGGCCTGTTTCCATGCTACATGACACTAAATAAAACAAATTAAAATTGAAGAGAAAGATCAAAGTAAAATCTTGTGATTAAGCTGTGGTTGGCTTGTTGATTCATTGCTCTTTGCTGTTTTTAAAAAAAAGATTCTAGTGTTGTTCATGATCGGTAGTTTTGTGTGATAACTTTATTTTAACCAGTCACAGCAGAGCCAGGCCAAGGATTTCATTTTATTTTTCTATTTTATTTTCTAATATTCCTCTGTAGCTCTCCAAGGTCCGTGTTGTCCAGACAATGTGACGGCAGAAGAATTTCAACAACAGATCAATTCAGCATCTCTTGACAAAGTTAAATATTATCATCGAAAAGTCAGGTGAGATTATTATTTGCCGAGCAAGATTTGGGAGGAGAAACACCCAGAGATTTGTAACGCGTCTGGTTTAGTGTCGAGACACAGCACGGAAACAGGCCCTTTGGCCCATATAGAAACATAGAAAATAGGTGCAGGAGTAGGCCATTCGGCCCTTCGAGCCTGCACCGCCATTCAATATGATCATGGCTGATCATCCAACTCAGTATCCCATACCTGCCTTCTCTCCATACCCTCTGATCCCTTCAGCCACAAGGGCCACATCTAACTCCCTCTTAAATATAGCCAATGAACTGGCCTCAACTACCTTCTGTGGCAGAGAATTCCACAGATTCACCACTCTCTGTGTGAAAAAAAACGTTCTCATCTCGGTCCTAAAAGACTTCCCCCTTATCCTTAAACTGTGACCCCTTGTTCTGGACTTCCCCAACATTGGGAACAATCTTCCTGCATCTAGCCTGTCCAACCCCTTAAGAATTTTGTAAGAGTCCGCACCGACCAGCGATCCCCACACACCAACACTATCCTACACACACACACCAGGGACAATTTACAGTTTTACCAAGCCAATTAACCTACAAACCTGCACGTCTTTGGAGTGTGGGAGGAAACAGAGCAACCGGAGAAAGCTTACGCAGGTCACGGGGAGAGCACACAAACTCCGTACAGACATCACCCGTAGTCAGGATCGAACCCGGGTCTCTGGCGCTGTAAGGCAGCAACTCTACCGCTGCACCAAGTCTCCTTAAGGTCACAAGTTTGAGGAGTAGATAGGCCATTCAGCCCATCAAGTCTACTCCGCCATTCAATCATGGCTGATCTACCATTCCCTCCAAACCCCTTTTGCCTTTTTAAAGACCCAACTCTTCTGAGTGTATTCTAATTAAAACCCAGCCAAGATCCTGTTTAGCCTTATTGTTGTCAGGTGTACCTGGGGGAGTCCAGAACAAGGGGCCACAGTTTAAGAATAAGGGGTAGGCCATTTAGAACTGAGATGAGGAAAAACTTTTTCAGTCAGAGAGTTGTGAATCTGTGGACTTCTCTGCCTCAGAAGGCAGTGGAGGCCAATTCTCTGAATGCATTCAAGAGAGAGCTGGATAGAGCTCTTTAGGATAGCGGAGTCAGGGGGTATGGGGGGAAGGCAGGAACGGGGTACTGATTGAGAATGATCAGCCATGATCACAATGAATGGCGGTGCTGGCTCGAAGGGCCGAATGGCCTCCTCCTGCACCTATTGTCTATTGTACAGTGAAAAGCTTTATTTTGCATGCCATCCAAGCAGAATCAAATAATGCTCTGCATAAATATAATCAAACCAAAGTCAAGTACAGTGTGTAGAGTCCCTCTCATAAGAGAAAGGTACAGAGTGCAGAATACAGTTCTCGGTATTGTAGAGCACATGTTCCAGAGACAAGGTCCAATGTCCGTCTGCAATGGGGCAGAGGTGAATTGGACAGTAACCCTCTCGTACTAATTCTAGATCTGAATTAGAATTAAGATCTAATTCTTAATTCGATTAAACTTAATGTTGCAAAAAACATTGGGGTTTTCCAAATGAGTTTCCATCAGGAAATCAAATTGCATTCTAAGATTTTGATCTTTCCGCAGGGCATTCTATCTGGAACGGTCTAATTTACCTTCTGATTCCTCTGCTACAGCTGTAAAGATCAACAGGGTAAGATGCTTCTCGAGAGAAAGCAAACTCTTGTTAACTGAATGACTTGTCCGCTTTTGAATAGCTGGTGTCAAATGGAGTGTCAGGTTAACCACCATTATCAAGCAAAGATACACCCAGTGTACAAATCCTCAGAAGGACTCAAAGTGCTGGAGTAACTCAGCGGGTCAGGCAGCATCTCTGGAGAACATGGATAGGTGACGTTTCGGATCGAGACTGGCGAAGGGTCTTGGCTCAAAAAGTCACCTATCCACGTTCTCCCGAGGTGCTGCCTGACCTGCTGAGTTACTCCAGCACTTTGTGTCTTTTTTTGTGTGTAAACCAGCATCTGCAGCTCCTGGCAAATCCTCCGGTTTGTCTTAGCTATTGGTTGTTCCTAATTCTGCAAAATATGCCCCTCTGTCTTCAGTTCCCTACTTTGACTTTATTGCACTGTCTTTTAACTGCTCCATTTAGCTTGCATTGGCACTTTTTGCAATGCCAAGAAAGACAGTTTTGCTTAGAGAATGGGGAGGGAGAGAAAAAGGCATAAACAAACATGCTGATGTAGGTGGGAGGAGGTTGAAATTCAGTTTTATATGAGGCAAACATTTTTTGGGGTTTAAATCGATCCTGTATATTGCAACAACAGCAAAAAGGAATAAGGAAATAAAGCAAGCTGCAGATGCTGGAATCACGAACAAAACACAAAATGGAGGGGATGGATAGGTGACATTTTGGATTAGGCCTTTTCTTCAGGCTGATGTATTCCAACTGTATCTGTCCCTCTGGCTTTACATTTCACTCCTCTTCTCTCCGTACCTGACGTCCTTTTGCCTCCTTGTCATCTTTAGACTTTGTCACTTACTCTACCCGTCTCCCAGTCACCCCCCCCCCCTGATCTACCGATCAGTTGCTTGGCCTTGTCCAGCCCCTCCTCTCTCTTCCACCTTTCTCCCCCCCCCCCCCCCCCCCCACCACAACATTCTACGATTCCCTGCACAGATGCTGCCTGACCCGCTGAGTTCCTAGTACTTTTGTGTTTTGAGCAAAAGGTAAACTGGTCTTTGGAGAAGGACTATCGGTGATCGTCGGTCGGCATGGACCCGGTGGGCTGAAGGCCCTGTTTCCATGCTGTATCTCTAAACTAAGCTAAACAATGGTGACAGAAACAAGGAACTTCAGATGTTGCTTGACACACAAAAAGACGCAAAGTGCTGGAGTAACTCAGCGGGCCAGGCACCATCCCTGGAAACATGGACAGGTGACGTTTCGGTGCAGGATCCTTCTCCGTCTGAAATGCCACCGATCCAAAGAACACGAGTAGGTGACGTTCCTGGCCGGAACCCTGCTTGGTCTGAAGAAGGACCCCGACCTGAAACGTCACCTATCCATGTTCTCCAGAGATGCTGCCTGACCCGCTGAGTTACTCCAGCACTCTGTGAAACGTCACCTATCCATGTTCTCCACAGATGCTGCCTGACCCACTGAGTTACTCCAGCACTCTGTGAAACGTCACTTATCCATGTTCTCCAGAGATGTTGCCCGACCTGCTGAGTTACTCCAGCACATGTGTCCGAGACAATGAAGGTGGTGGTAGTGAGAATAGCGGATAATATCTTTTCAAGTCCAGTGGGATTCTTACTCGGTAAAATGGTAACACCTGCAGTCTTGCTTTCTTTTAAAATGCACAGTTGCTGCGACCACTGAATGCATTGGAGGAGCTGCAACGACTCATGGAACTGTACATCAATCCCAAGAATGCAGCAGCCGTGACAAATGTGAGCGGCAGTGCGTCTGGTATCGCGGTGCTGCCGATATCCTCGGAGCTCTGTAACCGGCTTGGAGCCTGCCAAATGGTCATGTGCAGCACGGGCATACAGAGGTAACTCATATCATTCTGGTCCGCACAGACCTGCAGTGAAAGCTTAGTTGAGAGACACAGCGCAAAACAGGCCCTTCGGCCCACTGAGTCCGCACCGACCAACGATCCCCGCACACTAACACTATCACGCACGCACGCACGCACACACACACACACCCCCCCTCCCCCCCCAAATTAGCCTATAAACCCGTACGTCTTTGGAGTGTGGGAGGAAACCATAGATCTCGGAGAAAACCCACGCAGATCACGGGGAGAACGTACAAACTCCGTACAGATAGCACCCGTAGTCAGGATCGAACCCTGGTCTCTGGCTCTGTGAGGCAGCAACTCTACCACTGTGCCGCCCATGCACGTTATGCAGTATCTTTGCTGGAATGCTTCAGAGTAATTGCAAACCCCCGATATCGGAAACCATTGGTGTCTGGTTTGCTGGAACAGATGCATTGGTGAAATAAACCCTCATGGTTCACTTACACTTCATTAATAACAGTGCCGTGATCATTTCCACAGCACTCCCTGAATAAATGTTTAGTTTAAAGATGCAGCCTGGAAACAGGCCCTTCAGCCCATCGAGTCCACGCCAACCATCGATCTCCCGTTCACTCTAGTTCCACGTTATCCCACTTTCCCATCCTCAACCCTGCACACTAGACGCAACTTTACAGAGCCCAATTAACCTACACGTCTTCAGGAAGTGGGAGGAAACCGGAGCAATAGACAATAGGTGCAGGAGGAGGCCATTCGGCCTTTCGAGCCAGCACCGCCATTCAATGTGATCATGGCTGATCATTCTCAATCAGTACCCCGTTCCTGCCTTCTCCCCATATCCCCTGACTCCGCTATCCTTAAGAGCTCTATCTAGCTCTCTCTTGAATGCATTCAGAGAATTGGCCTCCACTGCCTTCTGAGGCAGAGAATTCCACAGATTCACAACTCTCTGATTGAAAAAGTTTGTCCTCATCTCAGTTCAAAATGGCCTACCCCTTATTCTTAAACTGTTAGCCCCTTGTTCTGGACTCTCCCAACATTGGGAACATGTTTCCTGCCTCTAACGTGTCCAACCCCTTAATAATCTTATACGTTTCGATAAGATCCCCTCTCATCCTTCTAAATTCCAGTGTATACAAGCCTAGTCGCTCCAGTCTTTCAACATATGACAGTACCGCCATTCCGGGAATTAACCTAGTAAACCTACGCTGCACGCCCTCAATAGCAAGAATATCCTTCCTCAAATTTGGAGACCAAAACTGCACACAGTACTCCAGGTGCGGTCTCACTAGGACCTCTTTGCTCCTATACTCAACTCCTCTTGTTATGAAGGCCAACATTCCATTGGTTTTGCCTGCTGTACCTGCATGCACTCGGAAGAAGCCCAGTGGGTCAGAGGGATAACGTACAAGCTCCACTTAGACGGGATCAAACCCAAGTCATGATGGAACCCGGATCTTAGTTTAATTTACTGTAGAGATACAGCTTGGAAACAGGTCCTTCGGCCCATCGAGTCCGTGCCGACCGACGAGCCCCGTACACTAGTTCTGTCCCACACCCTGGGGGCAATTGATGGAGGCCAATTAACCTACAAACCTGCACGTCTATGTGGAGCGTGGGAGGAAACCGGAGCACCCGGAGAAAACCCACGCGGTCACAGGGGAGAACGTACAAACCCCGTGCAGACAGCAGCCGTAGCCAGGATCGAACCCGGGTCTCTGACGCTGTGAGGCAGCAACTCTACCGCTGCGCCACGGTGCCGCCCTGATGGAATGTGGAAGTAAGGAAGCATCAAGATGATACCCACATGGTTAAAGAGGGGGACTGAGCAAATTGCCCACAGACAGCACAGGACATATAGTGGTGCCGAGAGGCAGCAGGTTTATACAACACTGCCCATTGTCCTAGATATGCCAGAAGGTGGGGTATTGGATTTGAAGTTTGCTTTAGCACAGTGGTAAAGACACTGGAGCAGCCAGCAGAGTTCTGGATCATTGATCCAGGGATACATGGTTGTATCCCACCAATGCAGTTGGGGGTTTAAGTCTGAGTAATTAAACCAGCCTGGAATTAAAATCTGGTGTCAGTAACACTGTCCAGGAAACTACCAGATTGTCATAAAAACCCCACCTGGTTCACTCATGTCCTTCAATGAAGGAGACCGCCCGTCTGACACGTGTGCTGCAGACCGCCGATCGTGGTTGACGCTTAACTGTTTAAACATGCAGCGTGGAAACGGGCCATTCGGCCCTCCGAGTCCGTGCCAACCCACGATCACCCGTACACTAGCTGTGTGTTATTCCAAAGGCCTATTAATGGGAAGAGGATGGAACCTGGGTCTTAGTTTAGTGTAGAGAAACAGCGTGGACACAGGCACTTCGGCCCGCTGAGTCCGTGCCGACCAGCGATCACCCGTACGCTAGTTCTATCCTACACACCAGGGACAGTTTACAGAGCCAATTAACCTACACAATGTGCGAGGAAACCCATGTGCTCACAGGGTGAACGTACAAACTCCGTACTGACAGCACCCGTAGTCAGGATCGAACCCGGGTCTCTGGGGCTGTAATACCGCACCTGTACAGCTGCGCCACCGTGCCACTCCAAAATTGGTCTTCCCAATAAACGTTTCCTATCCATGTACCCATCCCAAGTGTCTTCTAAATGCTGTAATAGTACATGCCTCAACTACCTCTTCTGGTAGCTCGTTCCATATATCCTCTGAAAACGATACCCCAATTAAATCTTTCCCCTCTCACCTTAAACCTCTGTCCTCGTGGTTTTTGATTCCCTTGCTCTGGGTAAAAGACTCTGCGTGCATTCGCTCAGAGACAACTTTAATGGGGCCTGAAATGTTAATTTTATGCAGGAGTACTTTGAGCGTGACTCTGGAGCAAGCGGTCATTTTAGCACGGAGCCATGGGCTGTTACCGAGATGCATCATGCAGGCCACAGACATCATGCGCAAACAGGTAAAGCCTTCAAATACCTGTTTCAGGTCAGTTTACGGTCACCTCTACCAAGCGAGGTACAGTGAAAAGCTTTTGTTGCGTTCTAACCAGTCAGCGGAAAGACAATACATGATTACAATCGAGCCATTCGCAGTGTACAGATACATGATATGGGAATAACATTTAGTGCTGGATAAAGCCATTGAAGTCCAATCAAAGATAGTCCGTGGGTCTCCAATGAGGTAGATAGTAGTTCAAGACTGCTCTCTGGTTGTGGTAGGATGGTTCAGTTGCCTGATAACAGCTGGGAAGAAACTATCCCTGAAACTGGAGGTGTGGGTTTTTCACACTTCTATACCTTTTGCCTGATGGGAGAGGTGAGAAGAGGGAATGGCCAGGGTGCGACTCGTCCTTGATTATGCTGCTGGCCTTGCCGAGGCAGCGTGAGGTATAAATGGAGTCAATGGAAGGGAGACACAAAATGCTGGAGTAACTCAGCGGGTCAGTCAGCATCTCTGGAGAGACGGAATGGGTGACGTTTCGGATCGAGACCCTTCTTCAGACTGATGTCAGGGGAGTGGGTGGGACAGAGATAGAATGTAGTCGGAGACATAAGACTGGTGGGAGAACTGGGAAGGGGGAGGTGATGGAGAGAGAGGGAATGCAAGGGCTACTTGAAGTTAGAGAAGTCAATGTTCATACCGCTGGGGTGTAAACTACCCAAGCAAAATATGAGGTGCTGTTCCTCCAATTTGCTCTGGGCCTCACTGACAATGGAGGAGGCCCAGGACAGAAAGGTCAGATTGGGAATGGGAGGGGGAGTTAAAGTGCTGAGCCACCGGGAGATCAGGTAGGTTAAGGCGGACTGAGCGGAGGTGTTCAGCGAAACGATCGCCGAGCCTGCGCTTGGTCTCGCCGATGTAGAGAAGTTGACACCTGGAACAGCGGATGCAGTAGATGAAGTTGGAGGAGGTGCAGGTGAACCTCTGCCTCACCTGAAAAGGCAGTCGGGGTCCTTGGATGGAGTCGGGGGGCGGGGGGGGGGAGGTAAAGGGGCAGGTGTTGCATCTCCTGCGGTTGCAGGGGAAATGGAAGGGAGGTTGGTTTGTGTGATGGTCTGGGCTGCGTCCACAATCCTCTACAATTTCTTGCGGCCTTGAATGGACCTGCGCCCAAGCCACACTGCCATGCTTCCCGATAAAATGTTTCCCGCGGCGCCTGTAAAAGTAAATGAACTCAAAGCCCGAGCCTTTCGCTCCAAGATGCAAGCTGCCAAGCCCCACAATCTGAGTGGTGTTTTTAATAAAAAATAATAAAACAAATAGTTGTTTTTTTTAATTCCTCCAGGGTGCAAGAGTTGAGAACTCTGCCAAAAACCTAAAAGTGATGGATCAGATGCCCCAGTCTGTACCAAGGTGGGTTGCAAGTGTTTGCGCTGCGGCATTAATGTGTGAGGTGTAGCAGTTATGCCGGTGGTTTCTTGTATGTCGGCCAGGACTAGCAGACTAGCGTTTCAGCATGTTTGCAATCCAGCTCATATTGGGAATGTAAAAATATTTCAAATGGCAGACAGGATTTGAAATATTTGAAGGTGCTATTTCCTGTCAAGTACATGAACTAATTCGAAGCCAAACGCATGCCTTTCTTTCCTTCAACCGCTCGATCCAATTAAAATTTGCCAGGATGTTGCCTGGACTCAAAGGGTCTGAGCTACAGGGAGAGGTTGAACAGGTTGGGTCTCTATTCCTTGGAGAGCAGGAGGTTGAGGGGGTGATCTTATCGCGGTGTACAAAATCATGAGAGGAATAGATTGGGTAGACGCACAGACTCTCTTGCCCAGAGTTGGGGAATCGAGAACCAGGGGACATAGGTTTAAGGTGAGGGGGAAAAGATTTAACAAGAATCTGAGGGGTAACTTTTTCACACAAAGAGTGGTGGGTGTGTGGAACGAGCCGCCAGAGGAGGTAGTTGAGGCAGGTACTATCGCAACGTTTAAGAAACATTAACGGCGGCACGGTGGCGCAGCGGTAGAGTTGCTGCCTTACAGCGAATGCAGCGCCGGAGACTCAGGTCCGATCCTGACTGCGGGCGCCGTCTGTACGGAGTTTGTACGTTCTCCCCGTGACCTGCGTGGGTTTTCTTCGAGATCTTCTGTTTCCTCCCACACTCCAAAGACGTACAGGTATGTAGGTTAATTGACTGGGTAAATGTAAACATTGTCCCTAGTGTGTGTAGGATAGTGTTAATGAGCGGGGATCGCTGGGCGGCGCGGACTCGGTGGGCCGAAGGGCCTGTTTCCGCGCTGTATCTCTAAACTAAACTAAGTACAATCAAGTCAAACTCAAGTACAATTCACAAAGGTGAAGATAGAGAGTGCAGAATACAATTCTCAGCATTGTAGCACAGCAGTTTCACAGACAAAGTCCAATGTCCGCAATGGGGCAGAGGTGAATCGGACAGTACCCGAGCTTATGGAAGGACCGTTCAGAAGCCTGATAACAGAGGGGAAGAAGCTGTCCCTGAGTCTGGTGGTACGCACTTTCAAGCTTCTGTATCCTCTGTCTGACGGGAGTAGGGAGAAGAAGGAACGATGCCTGGGACAAGTCTTTGATTTAGCTTTGAGTTGCAGCATGGAAACAGGCCCTTCAGTCCATCTAGCCCACGCCGACCAGCGGTCCCAACAAACTAACACTATCCTACACACACACACGAGGAACAATTTTCAATTAGCCTACAAACCTGTATGTCTTTGGAGTGTGGGAGGAAACCGGAGCACCCGGGGAAAACCCACGCAGGTCACGGGGAGAACGTACAAATTCTGTACAGACAGCACCCGTAGTCAGGATTGAACCCGTGTCTCTGGCGCCATGAGGCAGCAACTCTACCGCTGCGCATCAGTGCTGCCGATTATGTTGGTTGGTTTTCTGAGGCATCGTGAAATGTAGGCGGGGTGCCTGCTCCGTGTGATGGACTGTGTTTGGAACATCCACAACTCTCTGCAATGTCTCGTGGTCTTGGGCAGAACTGTTCCCAACCTAAGCTGCGATGCAAACCGACAGTCGGCTTTCTGTGGTGCATCTGTTAGACGTTTGTAAAAGTATATTTCTTCAGAGGATAAAAGATTGTAAACTTGCAGATAGACACAAAATGCTGGTGAAACTCAGCGGGTCAGGCAGCATCTCTGGAGAAAAGGAATAGGTGATGTGTCGGGTCAGAACCCTTATCCAGTCTGAAGAAGGGTTACGACCTGAAATGTCGCCCATTCCTTCTCTCCAGAGATGCTGCCAGACCCGCTACATTATTCCGGCACTTTGTGTCTATCTCCAGTATAAAGCAGCATCTGCAATTCCTTCCGACACGTTGTAAACTTGCAATCCCCTTCACTTTTCTCCTAGGCTATACCGTCTTTGCCAGCCACCTTCAGATGGAGATCTATGAAAGTTGCTTCGCTGCGGATTCCTGATTCTTCAGGGAATTGGAGCTGCTGGGATAAGGTCAACTTGTGGCGTCTGTGTTTCGTCGTTAATTCAAGCTCTGGAGTGCCTACGTTTGCACAGTAACATAGCGGCGTTGCAAGCTGCATCGGGACTGGAGTCACTTCGTGTATATCCATTTATATCAAACTGGTAGTGATCAAGCTGTTCAGCCCTCCTCTGCCAGCTCATGGATATCGTAGCTAAGTCAGCCTATATAACAGCTATTGAAAAGAACCATATCTTTGTGGATGGGACATGCATGAGACGGTTCAGGTTTTGCTAACTAACAACAATAGATTGCTAATGTGTGTGTGTGTGTGCACGCACACCCCTGTCACCCGCCATTAGGGTTGCCAACTTCCTCACTCCCAAATAAGGGACCAAATGTGACATCACCGCCCCAGCCAGCGGCCACGTGCTCCCGCTCCACCAATGGTGGCCACCCGGGCCGGGAGGCGGGTTGCTATGCAACCTCCGTTGGATGTTGCTCAGGCCTCCAGTGTCCAGGACTCAAGTGTCCGGGCCTACAGCGCCCCCCCGCCCCGGGCCTAATAGGGGACAAGGGCGGTCCCGTACGGGACAAACCAATTTAGTCCAATATACTGGGATGTGCAGGCTAATATGGGGCAGTTGGCAACCCTGCCCACCATTACTCCCCTTCCCCTTTCTTCATGAGTTGCAATGATGCCAATTGCAATGATGATGTTGGTTTTTAGAATATCAAAAATTCTGCCTCAAATTCATGAAACAAAAGCAGAGTTAAATATGAATAGGTCGCTGCGTTAGCTCGACCATGTTCCAGCTATTCTACATTTTTAACGAGTGCAGGTCCACCACTGATTTCCCCGCACCCCTCGGTTCCAGAGTCCGTGTTGCCAGACCAACAGAGGTCACGGCCTCTGAGAGGAGTCCAACGGTACCGGAACGTTCCACCGAGGGGCCGAGGCACCGGCCCGGCAAAGTCGGCCTTGGAAGTTGGCGATGGGAATGGATCTGCCGGAAAAGTTGAGTTCCAGAGCCCCCGGTCGCAGGGAACAAATTCAATCGGCCGCGGAAGTCCCGATGAGGTCGGGATCGGCCACCTCACCCGGCCTAGGCACCACATTTTTGGGGGGGACTTCCAGGGGGCGGTTTCAAGTGCATTCTTGTAATTTTGTCCGGTTTAAAGGAAGTGCTGGACAACCAATTGCCGGAAAATCGGTGGTGGACCTGTACCTGCAACTTGCATGGAGCTGAGATATTGTCCACACAGCCTCCATATGCTGTGTAGCTGCAGGAATCAAGTCTGTTTATATGGGTCAAGATCCATCCTGCAAGTGATTCCGATTTTAGTCAAGCAATTTAAAACTTGCTTCACCATGACACATCCCTAGTTTTAAGCCCTTCCAAGGCAGCAGTATCAAATACTATAAACCTGGACTGTCTGGAACTGTACCTGGTCTTCTACTGAATGAATACTTTAATTCCCCATGTACATACTTTCAAAAACCGAACAATAGCTGTATAAGTTAAGAACTGAAATGCAACGCGACGGTTAAACCATTAGCCCTTCTATGTAGAATTACAATTCAATTATAAAGCAAAGCCCCTCAAATTTCTAAAACCATCTCAGTAGTGTTGCACACATTTGGCTAAAATCTGAAGAATTCCACTCGCAAGTTTTCGAACGAAGGCACTGGCAGTCTTGTTGGATGGAGCTATCTTGTCGGGACTCGTAATGACATCCATTCTTACTTCGAACAACTGAGGGGAAAAATTCACCCATGTTAAATTATTGACCGCTTTATTTAAGCCATCTGTTGACAAATGAAGAAAAGTTGGCCGGGCATGGAAATACAACGTCATGTTTACATCCGAGCGGAGATCTTAAATGCTTCTTAAATAGTATCTATTCACACAAAATCTGTTAACTGAACTAATGAAAGATCAATTGAACTTGGGTACTTGAGAGGAGAAGTAGGCAGACTATATTATTTTACCAGTGGTATTTTACCAGCAAGTATTTATTTGCTGATGTTTAGGGCAGGATTATATAACAACTGTCTGAATTGTTCTAAATTATGCCCTTTGTGTCACAGATGAGTCAGGGGACTTGCAAGAATTTTGATTTTAGTACTAACTTTTAAAAATCTGTGGTACATTTGCACAAGGCATACACCATCGCTGATGGGCAGAGTTCCATTTTAAAGCCCTTTTTAAAAGTGCCTTAAAAATATAGAAATAGCCCCCTACAATTCAGTTGCTTTTTCTTTGAGTACAACTTTGTTCAAAGCTAACACGGTAAATATTTTATCACATTTAATCTATTTTTTTACATTGTAAAATATTTTCAGTTGCATTTGTTTTAAAACCACGCTGACCGTTTACCTGGCCGGCATCTGCCTTGTTAGTGGAGTTTGCGTGTAAGTGCTTTTAAATTGTGGATGTGAAAGTTTTGCGTTCGATTCAGGTGATCAGAAGTAAGGTAACAAATTTTCAATCCTGACACCGACCTTCTATTTTCTAATGCTTATCAATCTGTATCCTCGGGTGTCTACAATCTAGAAAGTCATAAGTTCATAAGGCCATAAGTGATAGGAGCAGAATTAGGCCATTCGGCCCATCAAGTCTACTCCGCCATTCAATCATGGCTGATCCATCTCTCTCTCTCTCCTAACCCCATTCTCCTGCCTTCTCCCCATAACCCCTGACACCTGTACTAATCAAGAATCTATCTATCTCTGCCTTAAAAATGGATAGACGCAAAATGCTGGAGTAACTCAGCGGGTCAGGCGTATCTCTGGAGATAAGGAATAGGTGACCCTTTTTCAGACTTTGAAATGAAACGTCACCTATGTCTTTTCTCCAGAGATGCCACCTGATCCACTGAGTTACTCCAGCATTTTGTGTCCATCTTCAGTGTAAGCCTGCATCTGCAGACCCTTCCTACACCTCTAGAAAATGGAACTTTGTTTCAAACCAATTTCCACTGAACAACGTTCAAATTGCAGTTGAGTAATATCAACCTGACCCAAAAGCATTGACCAAAATGTTTGTGGATAGACGCAAAATGCTGGAGTAACTCAGCGGGTCAGGCAGCATCTTTGGAGAGAAGGGATAGGTGACGTTTTGGTTCGAGACCTTCACTTCAGACTCGTGTTTGGTTCAGTTGAGCCTTGTGAAAAATCTAGTGCTGTAGTTTCCCAGTTAGAGAATCTCAGACCACTCTTAGTTTTATCCTTGCATTTGTATAACATTTATGTTGATGTAGTCTGTGTGTCTTCAGTGCAGGAACCTAGTTAACTGGGTTCTGTGCAGTTCGAAGTCTGGAGATTTTGCTGGGACAGCTTGGTGAGACTGTACAGATGCAATATTTCATTTCTTTTTCTTCCTTAATCCTCTCCTCCCATTTTTTTGTCTTGAGGATTCTTGCGATGTGTGAATAGGTGTCAGTAGCTCCTTCAAGTGAGGCAGGTGACCATTCCCAGGGTGTGATCTGAAATGGGGATTGATGCCAGACTTTTACTTTGGGGCCATTAAAATGTGTCTGCTTGTGCATAATCTCCACCGGGGCTTTTCCATCAGACAGAAATCTGTATGTTATCCCGTTCACTGCTGTGTTACATCAAGTCTTTAATAGACTTGGGTTGCACATCAGACTACATTCTGGACTTTTTCTATACATCTTGAAATAAGAAGCATTTTTAGCTCCGATGCCTAATTTGTGCTTTTTATTCCCCCCTCCTCATTACCCCTTTCCCCCCTCGGCTTACTGTGTACCAGATTGAAATTCCGAATTTGTTAAGCAAAGATTTGAAAGGAGTCAATGAAAGATTTTGGCACAGATAGATACTTTGGCAATCTCACATACACTGAAGTTGTGTCCGTAGCTCTGAATTGACAATCTGCGTGTATTCGGCAGAAATAGAATTATCCTGTGAGTTTGCATTCAAATGTAGTGATCCACTGTTTACATGTCTGTTAAATAGCAAAATTATGTATATATAGTTGTTTGTCCAATTTAAAAATGCTTCAAACTGCTCAGAGAGTGTTGTAGTTATTTTGAGTCTTGCCTCCAGCACAACAGTTAAACGTTCAGGATCATTAATGCAATTGTCTTTCACTTGAAGTCCTAGAAAGTCCAAAATAGGTCGCACCTCTCCTGTGGAAGTTGTCAATTCATAGACTCTTAAGATCATAAGCGATAGGAGTAGAATTAGGCCATTCGGCCCATCAAGTCTACTCCCGCCATTCAGTCATGGCTGATCTATCTCTCCCTCCTAACCCCATTCTCCTGCCCTCTCCCCATAACCCCTGACACCCGTACTAATCAAGAACCTATCTATCTCTGCCTTAAATATATCCACTGACTTGGCCTCCACAGCCTTCTGTGGCAAAGAATTCCACAGATTCACCACCCACTGATTCTTAAAACTAAGACAATCATTTTGCTTGATTTAGATGAAGGAAAGTACAAAGCTCTTAACAGCTACTGTCATTACCAGTGCAATACTTTTTATCAAATGCCACAAGGAAGAGGTGCACTTTCATACAATGACTTAATACCATTTCACACAAAGCCATTGATGTGTATAATGCTGGTAACCATTGTTTTGCTAATGTAAATAAATTAGGTTTGTGATGTAGTTTTAAAAAAAAAAATTCGACATTGTACAGAAAGTTTGATTAATGTTATTTTATTGAAATAGTAAGTTTAACCTGATAGGCAATAAATTTTTATTTACGTTTTGACAATTGTCTGCCTTAATATTTTTTGTTCATTTACTAATTGGGCAACAAATTGATTGCAACGAAGCTTACTATTCTAAGCATGTTACTTGGCTGCAATCGGGTAATATTTCTGTTTAAACGTCCAAATTAAAAAATCTTTGTACAGCAAAATATTGTACATTATTCTTGCGTGTCACCAGAGTTTTAGTTTAGTTTAGAGATACAGCATGCAGCAAGCCCTTTGGCCCACCGAGTCCACGCCGATCATTGATTTAACCATTCACATTTCCATGATATCCCATTTTCTCATCTACTCACTGCACATTAGGGGCAATTATTTTTACAGACATCACCCAACCCACACATCTTTGGGATGCGGGAGGAAACCAGAGCACCCACAGGTAACCCACGAGGTCACAGAGAGAACGTGCAAACTCCACACAGTCAACGCCCGAGGTGAGGATCGAACCTGGGTCTCCGGCGCCTTATCCTCATAATCTTTGACACCCATACCAATCAAGAATCTGTCAATCTCTGCTTTGGAAATACCCAAAGGCTTGGCCTCCACAGCCGTCTGTGGCAAGGAATTCCACAGATTCACCACCCTCTGACTAAAGAAATTCCTCCTCATCTCCTTTGTAAAGGGACATGCTTTTATTCTGAGGCTGTGCCCTCTAGTTTTAGACTCTCTCGCTGGTGGAAACATCCTCTCCACATCCACCCTATCCAGGCCTCTTGCCTCTAAAGGCTCCTTCGATGCCTACGTATTTAAAAGCCCCTTCAATGCCTCTACATGTGATCCATATCCCTTCATTACCTGCCTATCTAAAAGCCTCTTAAACGCCTCTATGGTATCTCTCTCATTACCACCCCGGCAATGCATTCCTGGCACCCACCACCCTTTGCTTAAAAGCAAATCTTGTCCTGCACATCTCCTTTAAACTTTTCCCCCTCTCACTTTGAAACTTTGCCCTCTTTGGAGCAAAAACATCTTTGACATTTCCAGCCGAGGGGAGAGGTTTTCTGACTCTTCCCCCCTATCTATGCCTTTGTGGCGCGTCGGTAGAGGCCCGAAATAAAGGCAAGGAGCCAGGTATTTTGGGGGGCGTTATGGTTTTAATACGCGGTTATCAGACGGGTCGAGTCTGCCGGAATGGCTTCGCGCCCAAAACCTTGTCCTTATATATGTAGTCCGGACCGCCCTCCTGGACTGGTCCATTTCCGTGCCGAGGGGTCGGCAGTGGTATGGCCCGACCCTTGGGAGCCGCCACAGGACCCACGGGCTGGCTCACCCATCCATCCGGGCGACGACCGCACTGGTAGCTGCGCGGTTCATGTGGCACGGTCTACGCAAGCAGGTTGGCCACTGGGCCCGCACCTGCATTCCGTGCCAGACGGCAAAGATTCAACGCCACGTCCGGGCGCCACTCCAAGAGATCGGTCTACCCTGCCGACGTTTCGACCACCTGCACGTAGACATTGTGGGCCCGCTCCCGCCGTCCCGGGGCATCACCCACCTCCTCACGGTGGTGGACCGCTTCACGCGGTGGCCGGAGGCCATACCGCTGGCCGATACATCAACAGTCACATGCGCTCGTGCGTTGGCCGCGCACTGGATTGCTCGCTTTGGTGTGCCGGTGGTCATCTCATCGGACCGGGGGCCACAGTTCACCTCCGAGCTGTGGTCGGCCATGGCCCACCTGTTGGGCGTGCGGCTGCACCACACCACGGCCTATCACCCGCAGGCAAACGGCCTGGTGGAGAGGTTCCACCGGCAGCTGAAGACAGCGCTGAAGGCGCGACTCTCCGGCCCCGACTGGATGGACGAGCTACCATGGGTCTTGCTGGGCATCCAGACTGCGCCCAAGGAGGACCTGGCTTCGTCGTCAGCGGAGCTCGTCTACGGGTCCCCGCTCACGGTGCCCGGGGAGTTCATGCCCTCGTTGCCGGGGCGAGAGGAACCGTCCTCATCCACCCTACAGCGCCTCCGAGAGCGAGTTGGCAAGCTCGCACCCGTGCCGACGTCCCGCCATGGGACATTTCGCCCTTACGTGCCATCGGCCCTCCGGGACTGCGCCTTTGTGTTCCTGCGCCGTGACGCCCACCAGACGCCACTCCAGAGGCCGTATGGGGGCCCGTACCGGGTGCTGGAGCACGGACAGACAACCTTTGTTTTGGACATGGGGGGCCGGCCGGAGGCAGTGTCAATTGACCGCCTGAAGCCGGCCCACTTAGACATTGACCAACCGGTGCGGGTTGCCCAGCCTCGGCCACGAGGTCTCCCACCTTTGCGGGACCCACCACCTGTCCCTCCAACTGTGCCTCCGCCGACCCCTCTGTCGACCGATTACCGTACGCGGTCCGGTCGGGTTGTGCGACCACCAGTGCGCTTCGTGCCTCTGGTTCTGGGGGGGGGGGGGGGTCCTGTGGCGGCTCCCAAGGGTCGGGCCATACCACTGCCGACCCCTCGGCACGGGAATGGACCAGGTTATATAAGGACAAGGTTTTGGGCGCGAAGCCATTCCGGCAGACTCGACCCGTCTGATAACCGCGTATTAAAACCATAACGCCCCCCAAAATACCTGGCTCCTTGCCTTTATTTCGGGCCTCTACCGACGTGCCACACCTTTCACAAATTTCTGTATCCTCAAATACCAATAAAAAAATGTGGCCTTTTTGAAAAATGTGTTGGAAAAAAACCCTTTGTTGCTCCGATAGAACAGAGTAAAGATTTCATTTGCATTTTCAACTTTTCCCCATTTTATTTCATTTTAACAATTGAAGTAACAGAGTGGTATAGTTGGAGGAGGTGTTGCCTCACAGCACCAGAGACCCGCTTTCGATCTGACCTCGGCTGCTGTCTGTGTGGAGTTTGCGCGTTCTCCGGGTAACCGCGTGGGTTTCCCCCGGGTGCTTCGGACTCCTCCCACATTTCAGACACGCAGGTTTGTAGGTTAATTTAGTTTAAAGATACAGCGTAGAAACAGGCCCTTTCGGCCCACCGGGTCCGCGCCGCCCAGCGACCCCCGCACATTAACACTATCCTACACACACTAGGGACAACTTTTACATTTACAAAGCCGATTAACCTACATACCTATCCGTCTTTGGAGTGTGGGGGGAAACCGAAGATCTCCGAGAAAACCCACGCAGGTCACGGGGAGAACGTACAAACAACGTACAGACAACACCCGTTGTCGAGATCGAACCGGGGTCTCCGGCGCTGCATTCGCTGTAAGGCGGCAACTCCACTGCTGCGCCACTGTGCCGCCCTTTGTCAAATGCCCCTTGTGTGCAGGGAGTGGATGATAATGTGAGATATCTCAGAACTTGTGTGAACGGGTGATGGATGGTCAGCGTGGACTCGGTGGGCTGAGGAGCCTGTTTCCATGTTGTATCTCGAAAAATAAATTACTTGCAGCTAAAGGAAGGGAGCGATACTTTTGCACAGAGTCAGATCAGCAAAAGAGAGCGCTCTCAATTCATTAATTACTTTAAAAAGCTTTCCTCTTAAATGCGGTGCCTTAGTTTTCCTGTACTGTGATGTGAGTTTGAAACCGGCTCCATCTACTGGAGATCTTTGACGCACAATCGTAACATTGTGAAGAGGAAAGGAGAACGCAGACGCTGGAACCAGAAACTACAGACTACATGCCGGAAGAACCCGTGGGTTAAACAGCGTCTATGGAGGCAAAATGTACACGCCAACGTTAAGGGTCGAAACCCCGCATCATGACTGAATGTCAAGATGGAAGATCACCAACACATTGCTGCAGAAGGAATGAATGAATGAATAAATACTTTTTTGTCATATGTGACAAGACATTGTGAAATTATTTTCTTGCATAGCCAGGTTATGCAAATAGTCGCCACGTATGTGCGCTGACAAAGGTCCCCCTTTGTTCTCACCCACCCCGCCCCCCATGGTGCGCCCCACCCCCCCCACCCATGCCGGCTCCTCCTTTGTTCCTTCCATCGGATGGGACTGTGGGATGGGACTGAGGATGGTAAATACAGCGAACTGCAGGTGCTGGTTTACCCCAAAAAAGACACAGTGCTGGAGTAACTTAGCGGGCCAGGCAACATGTCTGGAGAACACGGTTAGGTGGCGTTTCGGGTCGTTACCTGTCCCTGAAGGAAGCAGGAGTCACGGAGCGGCAGGAGATAGAGAAGGTCTCATAAAACTCCTGTCGGAGAGAGGAGGAGAACTCCTTTAAAGTGTGGGAGGAATCCAGAGCACCCGGAGAAAACCCACGCGGTCACAGAGAGAACGTACAATCTCCGTACAGACAGCACCCGTAGTCGAGCAAAGCCCTGAGAGGAATTTGCAGTGGAGCAGTAGAACGATGAAATGCAAATGCTGGTTTACCAAAACAAACACACAAAGTGCCGGAGTAACTCCAGAGGGCAGCACGGAGGCACGGCGGTAGAGTTGCTGCCTTACAGCGCCAGAGACCCGGGTTCGATCCTGACCACGGGAGCTGTCTGTACGGAGTTTTTACGTTCTCCGTGTGACCGCATGGGTTTGCTCTGGATTCCTCCCACACTCCAAAGATGTACAGGTTTGCAGGTTTACTGTTTCAATGATGTATCTCTAAACTAAATCAGGCAATTCACACCATCGAGATAGACACAAAGTGCTGAGTAACTCTGCACGTCAGGCGGTACCTCTGGGGAAAAAAGGATGGGTGGTGTTTCGACCGAGACCCTTCTCCAGACCTATTGCTGGGGTAATAGAGACTAAACACAGAACTATTCAAACGCTGAAGAAGAGTCCAGGCACGAAACGTCACCCAGCTTTTTTCTCCACAGATGCTGCCTGACCCGCTGAGTTACTCCGGCACTTTGTGCCTATCTTCGATTTAAAGACCAGCATCAGCAGTTCCTTCCCACACAATTAGCTCCTTGAATGTCGTTTGAATAGAGACGCTCTCAGCAAGGGTTGCATTTAACAGTGCTTGCATCGTTTTGAGGAAAGCTCAGAAACGAGGCGTTTCTCACACAGGCGTCTCCAGCGAGGAAGAAAAGTGCTCACTTTTATCCGTTTAACTAAAACAGAATTGTCTGTTCATTTGCAAGAAAATATTCCTTCTGTGGGTTATTTGAATTAGGTTTGAAATATATAATAACAATCTTTCCAGCGCATGTACGGTTCTCTGGGTGAGGGTGGGTGTCACTTATTTATCTAACCTGCACAAATTGTGAAGCCGTGCTATTCCCCGAAGACGGACACAAAATGCTGGAGTAACTCAGCGGGACAGGCAGCGCCTCTGGAGAGAAGGAATGGGTGACGTTTCGGGTCGAGACCCTTCTTCAGATCCGAAAGGTCACCCTGTCCCGCTGAGGTACTCCAGCATTTTGTGTCTTATCATTGGTGTAAACCGGCACCTGCAGTTCCTTCCGACACATTGCTATTCTCCGTTACCTTGTAGTGCAGTATATAGTATCAGGATCAGTATATTGTATGAATATTGGTTTCTCTAACTTCAAGTAACCCCTGCGTTCCCTCTCTCTCCATCCCTCCCCCACCCGTCACACCAGCTTCTCGTTCCCACCTAGCAAACAGCGAACAAAGGCCTGTTTCTTTTATCATCGTCACTCTTTTGCATATCTTTCATTCATTCGTTCTATATCTCTCCATCTCACCGCCAGTACCTCTTGTTTCCCTTTCCACCCGACTCTCAGTCTGAAGGAGGGTCTCGACCCGAAACGTCACCCACTCCTTCTCTCCAGAGACGCTGCCCGTCCCGCTGAGTTACTCCAGCATTTTGTGTCTGTCCTCGGTGTAGAGCGGCTTCCACAGTTCCAACACGTCGCTGCTATTCTCCGTCACCTTGCGGCACTGACATTTGGACCCAACGGCGGTGGAAATGCAGACCAGGACGAGGAGGTACAAACGCGACACCGAAATATAATGAGCTCCCCGGTGATGTCTGGGCATTCAGCTCAACCTCACCGACCCTGTGAAGCTCCAGGCTGGATACTCAAGCCTGTAATGCCGGCTCATTAAAGTGCCGCAATGGGGAAGTGACAATGACCTCGTCGAGCGAGGGAGGGAGGGAGGGAGGGTAAGGCAGCCATCAAAATGATGAAACAGCACACTGCCTCCTGGGGTGATGGGACCCAAATATATTGGGACAGTTTTAATAATTATCCGATACCGTTAGTATGTCGAAATGAAATGTAGAACTAAATCATACGCATGTTGGTGAAATGTAGCAGATACTGGTGCATTATACTAATAAAGGCAGGAAAAATGTTCCCAATGTTGGGGGGAGGGTGGTCCAGAACCAGGGGCCACAGTCTAAGAATAAAGGGGAGGCCATTTAAAACTGAGGCTGATCTATCTTTTCAATCATGGCTGATCTATCTTTTCCTCTCAACCCCATTCTCCTGCCTTACCCCCATAACCCCTGGCACCCGCACTAATCAAGAATCTGTCAATCTCCTCCTTAAAAATGTCCATTGGCCTCCACAGCTAGGGGTGCCAACTATCTCACTCCCAAATACAGGACATGGTGACGTCACCGCCCCGCGCCCCACGTGACCTCGCCCAGCCAGCGGCCACGTGCTCCCGCTCCAGCAATGGCGGCTGCCCGGGCCGGGAGGCAGGTTGCTACGTAACCTCCATTAGGCGGCGCCCGGGCCTCCAGACCTAGACGGTCCGGAGCTAAAATGTCGGAAACCTAGAGTGACAGGACCTAAACTGCGTCGGGGCCTACAGCGTCGGGGCCTACAGCGTCGGCACCTACAGCGTCGGGGCCTACAGTGTCGGGGCCTACAGCGTCGGGGCCTACAGCGTCGGGGCCTACAGCGTCGGGGCCTACAGCGTCGGGGCCTACACCTTCGGGGCCTACACCGTCGGGGCCTACAGTGTTGGGACCTACAGCGTCTGGGCCTACAGTGTCGGGGCCTACAGCATCGGGGCCTACAGTGTCGGGGCCTACAGCGTCTGGGCCTAGAACGTCGGGGCCTACACCGTCGGGGCCTACAGCGTCCGGGCCTACAGCGTCGGGGCCTACAGCGCCCCCGGGCCTAATACGGGCAAGGGCAGTCCTGTACGGGACAAACCAATTTAGCCCAAAATACGGGATGTCCCAGCTAATACAGCACAGTTGGCAATCCTCTCCACAGCCGGCTGTGGCAATGAATTCCACAGATTCGCCACCATTCATCAATTTTCGATTGTGTGCATAAGAAAAAAATGTATCAGTTGAAAAATGTATATGTTGAAAAAACGATTGCACAAAAGTCACTGATCGTTTAACCTCAAGAGGGAAACAAGACACAAGTTATTTGATTTCAGATCATCTTCTAGCTCTTCACAATGGAGGTTTGTTCTCAATGCTGTCTCCATCTGGTTTAAATAGGAACTGCAAGACATCCTGTACATGGATTAATGAGCTTGTCGCATTTATTGGGGACAATTATAAGGTCATAAGTCTTCGGAGCTGAAGTAGGCCATTCGGTCCATCCAGTCTACTCCGCCATTCAATCATGGCTGATCTATCTTTCCCTCTCAACCCCATTCTCCTGTCTTCTCCCAGTAACCCTTGACACCAGTACTAATCAAACATTGGTGAATCTCCACCTTAAAAATACCCAATGACTTGGCCTCCACAATCGTCTGTGGCAATGAGTTCCACAGGTTCACCACCCTCTGACTAAAGAAATTCTTCCTCAAGTCCTTTCTAAAGGTGCGTCCTTTTATTCTGAGGAATTGTCAAAAAGAACAAAGACAATGCTTAGTATTTTCTTTCTTTAAACCCACGTGTTCGCAAACTGTATGAAATGGCCCTGATTAATATTGCTGGGATCAGGGTTGAATGACAAGCGTGATGATAACTTTTTACAGCAAGAATCATTCTTAAAATTTGAAGGTTTTCACCAATTTTATAGCAATCAGAATGCCACACAAGGCTGTGGAAGGTAAGTAAATAGATACTTTTAAGGCAGAGATAGATAGATTCTTGATTAGTACGGATGTTGGGGGTTTTAGGGAGAAGGCAGGAGAATGGGGTTGAGAGGGAGCGATAGATCAGCCATGATTGAATGGCGGGGTAGACTAGATGGGCCGAATGGCTCAATTCTGTCTCTAGAACTTACGAACTTATGATAAATCACCCAAATTTCGCCAAGGTGACATGATTTGTCAAGAAACAGTTGGCTAATGTCAGGAAACGAGGCAGAGTTCAGGAAGTTTTCCTTTCTCCCACAGACCTGAAAGACAGAGTCCTGGCATGGAGTCCTTTCACGTTCAATTACTACGAAAAAAGCCTGAAGTAAATCAGTCCACTTAAAGGACATTTGGAAAGGTACATTAAGAAAGGTTAAGAGGGATATGGGCCAAACACAGGCAAATGGGACTAGCGTAGATGGGGCATCTCGGTTACCATGGATGGGTTGGGCTGAAGGGCCTGTTTCTGTGCTGTGTGCCTCTACGATTCCACTCAGATTTGCATCTTGCATTTATTTAGTTCGGTCTATTTCCGCAATTCATTTTGTAACAAGTTTCTCCACACGAGGGAGACATTTAGTAAGCTGAAGGACGAACGTTTTAATATTTTCCGAGCTGACTGCTTCACAAGATGGAAAGGAAGGGAGCCCAGTGTTGTTGCTGTTCAAAGCACCACAACGTTTTTTTCCAGATGGATGTTGAAGATGAATTTATTTGTATCTAGAGTTGTCGATATTAATAGCTCCTGGCTCTCCGATGAAGGATTATTTAGAAGCCAGGGATTGCAGTTGCTGCTTTACAAAAGAAGTTGCAGAGTGCTGGAGTAACTCTGGCAGGGTCTCAGGAGAGAGAACGTGATGGGTGACATTTCTGGCTGGGACCCTTCTTTAGTTTAGTTCAGAGATAAGGCCTGGAAACAGGCCATTCGGCCCACCGAGCCGGTGCTGTCCAGTGCACTCGCACTATGTGAAGCAGTTCACCATTGATCCCTGGGATGGCAGGACTTTCATATGAAGAAAGACTGGATAGACTAGGCTTGTACCCGCTGGAATTTAGAAGATTGAGGGGGGATCTTATTGAAACATATAAAATTCTTAAGGGGTTGGAGAGGCTAGATGCGGGAAGATTGTTCCCAATGTTGGGGAAGTCCAGAACCAGGGGTCACAGCTTAAGGATAAGGGGGAAGTCTTTTAGGACCGAGATGAGCAAACATTTCTTTACACAGAGAGTGGTGAGTCTGTGGAATTCTCTGCCACAGAAGGTAGTTGAGGCCAGTTCATTGGCTATATTTAAGAGGGAGTTAGATGTGGCCCTTGTGGCTAAAGGGATCAGGGGGTATGGAGAGAAGGCAGGTACAGGATACTGAGCTGGATGATCAGCCATGATCATATTGAATGGCGGTGCAGGCTCGAAGGGCCGAATGGCCTACTCCTGCACCTATTTTCTATATTTCTATCTTTCTATCCTACACAATAGGAACAATTTTATGATTTTACCAAAGCATGTTAAATCTTTTAAAGATGTTGGTTAAAGCCTGGGTTTGAAGATTGGTGAGGATAGACACAAAGTGCTGGAGTAACTCAGCGGGTCAGGCAGCATGTCCAGAGAAAAGGAATAGGTGACGTTTCGGGTCGAGACCCATCTTTGGACTGAGAGTCGGGGGAGGGGGAGTGAAACGTGAGATATTGGTAAATAGAACAAATAAATGAAAGATATGCAATAAGCAATGGGTGTCTTCAACATTATTTGAAATTGATAAAGAGTTTAAAGTCTCATCGAATGGGCCACACTGTGATTCTCGATGCGATGCTGAAAATCAGCTGGACTAGTCCAGCGAGACTTGAAGTGGGAATCTTGAGTCTAGGATCATAGTGTCACCAATTGAGCCTAACTTTTGCGAATTAAACAAGCCAATATACTCCCCAAAGTGAAAGAGCAAAGCCACAAATGTCTGATGAAGTGACAATTGACTCCATTTTAGAATATTGCATTGTGTTTAGTGCTTATATGTCCGAAATAGGGTTGCCAACTTCCTCACTCCCAAATAAGGGACAAAGGGTGACATCACCGCCCCGCGCCCCACGCGACCTCACCCAGCCAGCGGCCACGTGCTCCCGCTCCACCAATGGCGGGAGCACTTGGCCGCTGGCTGGGTGAGGTCGCGTGGGGCGCGGGGCGGTGACGTCACCCTTCGTCCCTTATTCGGGAGCGAGGAAGTTGGCAACCCTACTAATATGGGACAAGGGCGGTCCCGTACGGGACAAACTAATTTAGCCC
Organism: Rhinoraja longicauda; assembly: GCF_053455715.1. NCBI lineage: Eukaryota > Metazoa > Chordata > Chondrichthyes > Rajiformes > Arhynchobatidae > Rhinoraja > Rhinoraja longicauda. The sequence goes on along the minus strand of NC_135974.1, from coordinate 32,310,264 downwards.
CAAAATACGGGATGTCCCGGCTAATACGGGACAGTTGGCAACCCTAGTCTGAAAGGAAATTCATGCAGAAAATTAAATACAGCCTCTTCAAAGACTCAGATTGCTTTATTGTGTGACCAGGACCAAACAGATCTTTGTTATGAAATGTATTGGGCAGGGAGTAGGAGAATTTGTGTTCCAAGTGATTTAAGTAAGGGAATGAAATGGAAGTCAATATTTTTTTTTGTGTTATGGTTGAACACTCTCGGGTGCGTTTATGTAGATTGAAACATAGTGTCATATGTCTACATAGTTTTGTTTAAAGTTTACGTTAAATAGCAATTGACAAACCTTTCAAACTTTGCGGATTTAATTATTTATTCTGCAGTTTAGATTCGGTAAAAGGACAGATGAACACTTACCAGAAGGCAGACACAAAATGCTGGAGTAACTCAGCAGGACAGGCAGCATCTCTGGAGAGAAGGAATGGGTGACGTTTTGGGTCGAGACCCTTCTTCAGACTCGGGTCGAGACCCGAAACGTCACCCATTCCTTCTCCGCTAGAGATGCTGCCTGTCCCGCTGAGTTACTCCAGCATTTTGTGTCTATCTTCAATTTAAACCAGCATTTGTAGTTCTTTCCTACTTAACAGAAGGCAATTTATTTGATGATGAGACGTTTGAAATGCAAAGAAGAACATTTGCCAGTATATTTGATGTACTTTGTGTTCCAAGTACTGCAAAATAAATTGTCAATAATGAATTAAAGAATTAAGCATCGAGGTAAGAACTTAAATTGAGGTGCTTTGATCGAGAAATGTTGCTGGGGAATTGGAGTGACTGGCAAATGGATTCACAAGTTCACAAGTCATAGGAGTAAAATTAGGCCTTTCGGCCCATCGAGTCTACTCCGCCATTCAATCGTGGTTGATCTCTGCCTCCTTATCCCATTTTCCCGCCTTCTCCCCATAACCCTTGACACCCGTTCTAATCAAGAATTCAAACCCTTAAATCGAGGAAACAAAGGGTTTTTTTTCTGGACCTGGTTGTTTGGATTATTGTGCATTGTAGAACGATGGGTAATTATTGTTGAGATAATTATTGAAATACCGTAAGGATTCGTACAGCTGTAAGTAATGTTCAAGCAATTCAGGCAAAACAGTGAAGAAAGCCAATGGAATGTTGGCCTTCATAACAAGGGGAGTTGAGTATAGGAGCAAAGAGGTCCTTCTGCAGTTGGACAGGGCCCTAGTGAGACCGCACCTGGAGTACTGTGTGCAGTTTTGGTCTCCAAATTTGAGGAAGGATATTCTTGTCATTGAGGGCGTGCAGCGTAGGTTAACTAGGTTAATTCCCGGAATGGTGGGACTGTCATATGTTGAAAGACTGGAGCGACTAGGCTTGTATACACTGGAATTTAGAAGGATGAGAGGAGATCTTATCGAAACGTATAAGATTATTAAGGGGTTGGACACGTTAGAGGCAGGAAACATGTTCCCAATGTTGGGGGAGTCCAGAACAAGGGGACACAGTTGAAGAATAAGGGGTAGGCCATTTAGAACTGAGATGAGGAAAAACTTTTTCAGTCAGAGAGTTGTGAATCTGTGGAATTCTCTGCCTCAGAAGGCAGTGGAGGCCAATTCTCTGAATAACAGTATAACAGTATAACAGAGCTTTATTTGTCATTCGGTACCGAGGTACCGAACGAAACTACATAGCAGTCATAGAAAAAAGAACACAAGACACATGACCCCAACACAAACGTCCATCACAGTGACTCCAAACACCCCCTCACTGTGATGGAGGCAACAAAACTTCCACTCACTTCCCCACGCCCACGGACAGACAGCTCGTCCCCGACCGACCCGCACAGTCCCCGCAAGGGGATGGAAGTCCCCGTGGCCGAATCGCACCGGGTGCTGAAACGTCTCGCGGCCGAGCCGGGCGATGGAAGGCCCCGCGACCAAGCCTTGCGCAGCTAAGTCCCGTGGCCAAGCCGCACCGAGCGATGTAAAGCCCCGCGGCCGAGCCGCACCAGCGATGTAAAGTCCCGCGGCCGAGCTGCACCGGACGATGTAAAGTCCCGCGGCCGAGCTGCACCGGGCGATGTTAGGCCCCGCAGCCGAGCTGCACCGGGCACTGTTAAGTCCAGCGGCCGAGCCGCACCGGGCACTGTTAAGTCCAGCGGCCAAGCCGCACCGGGCGATGTAAAGTCCCGCGGCCAAGCCGCACCAGGCGATGAAAAGTCCCGCGGCCGAGCCGCACCGGGCACTGTTAAGTCCAGCGGCCGAGCCGCACCGTGCGGTGTAAAGTCCAACGGCCGAGCCGCACCCGGCGGTGTAAAGTCCAGCGGCTGAGCTGCACCGGGCGGTGTAAAGTCCAGCGGCTGAGCCGCACCGGGCGATGTTAGGCCCCACAGCCGAGCTGCACCCCGCGCCGTGAGGAAGAGAAAAGTTTCCACCACCCCCCCCACCCACCACCCCCCCACCCACACCACCACCCCTCACACATACACAACCAAAAAAAAATACAAAAACCATCCCAACACCGACACACAACAAAAAAAAAGGAAAAAGACGAACAGACTGCTAGCGAGCCGCAGCCGTTAGGCGCCGCCACTTCCGCTTGTGGCATTCAAGAGAGAGCTAGATAGAGCTCTTAAGGATAGTGGAGTCAGGGGTTATGGGGAGAAGGCAGGAACGGGGTACTGATTGAGAATGATCTGCCATGATCACATTGAATGGCGGTGCTGGCTCAAAGGGCCGAATGGCCTCCTCCTGCAACTATTGTCTATTGTCTTGAAATATTCATAAACAGAATGTGTGTACGTCAAAATTTCCACAGATTTAAAAGACAGTTTGGTGTTGGACAATCAGTTTCCTACAGCGTTTACCTTTGGCTTCATCAGTTATCACGTCTGGTTAGAGTCAGGTACATAGAGCACGCAGCATAGAACAGTAGGGAGGCACGGTGGCGCAGCGATAGAGTTGCTGCCTCACAGCACCAGAGACCCGGGTTCCATCCTGATTGCACAGAGTTTCTAACTTCTCCCTGTGACCATGTGGGTTTTCTCCGGGTGCTCCGGTTTCCTCCCACATTCCAAAGACATGCAGGTTTGTAGGTTAATTGGCTTCGGTAAAAGTTTGTAAATTGCCCCTCGCCTGTGGGATAGTGCTAGTGTACGGGGTGGTCGCTGGTTGGAGTGGACTCGGTGGGCCGAAGGGCCTGTTTCTGTGCTGTATCTCTAAAGCCTAGTGTCTAAAATCTGAAGGAAAGCACAGGAGTGGGCCATTCGAAGCATGGTGCATATTATCACATCTTTTAAGTGTCAGACCATTTACCTTGAATGTACCGGTACACCAGGTCCTGAACTATTATCTTTGATCGGACTTTACTGGCTTTATCTTGCACTAAACATTATTCTCCTTATCATGTATCTATACAGTGCAAATGGCTCGATTGTAAACATGCGTTGCCTTTCCGCTGACTGCTTAGCACGCAAGCAAAGGCTTTTCACTGTACCTCGGTACACGTGACAATAAACTAAACAGACAAGTAGAGGGTGGATCAATCAATATTTCATCAAGGAAAGGCTGGAAATCCCAAATAATTATTGTTTATTTCGCACATAAGTAGGAGTGGAATTAATTACCTTTCAAATTACCTTTTGCTGTGGCAGGTCATGAACACAGCTGCCTTTAAACCTGCCCTTGCACGCTGAGGTTATAGATTTAGTTGCCTGCCAAGATTCTGGAAGAGCAAGTGTTTTGCATCCCAGCACAGGATAGCAGGCCTCCGCGGCAGGAATGAACAGGCCTGGTGACTCAAACAATCCGACTAAAGGTGATGAAAATGGCAGCTCAAAGGACTAAGGTAGAAATGCTCTCTCGAGTGGCTTTAGACTTTACTTTAGAGCGCAGGAACAGGCCCTTCGGCCCACCGAGTCTGTGCCGCCCCAGCGATCCTCGCACACTGACACTATCCTGCACACGAGGGACAATTTAGAATCTTACTGAACCTTTGGAGTGTGGGAGGAAACCGGAGCACCCGGAGAAAACCCACGCGGTCACGGGGAGAACGCACAAACTCCGTACAGACAGCACCCGTAGTCGACCTCTTACAGGTTATGCATTAGTTCCAAAAGGCAGGTTTTTCTCCCCATGTATAAATTCCCAAAATAAGTATTAGTTATTGAAAGAAAAATAGTGTAATTGCTGCAAATTAAAAATAGAAATGAAATGTTGGCTAATTAAAGGACGATTTACAATTTACAGAAGCTAATTAACCTACAAACGTGCACGTCTTTGGAGTGTGGGAGGAGACCGAAGCACCTGGACAAAGCCCACACAGTCACGGGGCGATCTTCAATATTTGAGGACAATAGACTAATCAGGATGATCAATTTGGAAACAAATATGGATCAGTGCGTTGTCACTTCACACACTAGTTGGCACTTGGAGTAGTGTACTTAGTTTTGGTCCCCTCCCTGCCACAGGAAGGACCTTGTTAAGCTGGAAAGAGTGCAGAGAAGATTTACGAGGATTTTGCCAGTGTTTGAGGGCCTGGGGATTAGGGAGAGGTTGAGCAGGCTAGGACTTTATTCCTTGGAGCTTAGGAGGAGTGATCTTACAGAGGTGTACAAGATCATGAGGGGAATACATCTCAGTAGCCACGGTGGCCAGGCGGTAGAGTTGCTGCCTTACAGCGCTTGCAGCGCCAGAGACCCGGGTTCGATCCCGACTACGGGCGCTGTCTGTACGGAGTTTGTTCTCCCCGCGACTGCGTGGGTTTTCTCCAAGATCTTCGGTTTCCTCCCACACTCCAAAGACGCACAGGTATGTAGGTTAATTGGCTGGGTGTATGTGTAAATTGTCCCTAGTGCGTGCAGGATAGTGTTGGTGTGCGGGGATCGCTGCTCGGTACGGACTCGGTGGGCCGAAGGGCCTGTTTCCGGGCCGTGTCTCTAAACTAGACTACACAGGGGAAATGCACACCCCAAGTCATAATAGGGGAATCAAGAACCAGAGGACATAGGTTTAAGGTGAGGGGGGGAAGGTTTAATAGGAACCTGGGGGGCGATTTTTTCACACAGAGGGTGGTGGGTGTATGGAACGAGCTGCCGGAGGAGGTAGTTGAGGGAGGTACAATATCAATATTTAAAAGACATTTAGACAGGTAAGTGGATAGGAAAGGTTTACAGGGGAAAGGAGGCAAAGTGCTGGGGTAACTCAGCGGGACAGGCAGCATCACTGGAGAAAATGGATGGGTGATACTTTGGATTGAGCAAGCCTTCTTCTTGTTTCTACTGAAAGTTTAAATGGATATTGGCCAAACGTGGGCAGGTGGGACTGGTATAGATGGGGCATCTTGGTCGGCGTGGACAAATTAGGCCACAGAGCCTGTTTCTGTGCTGTATTACTCTAGGACATTTCACATTAGTAATCAAAAAGCAGTCACAATGCATCCAATATTATTCACACAGGTGGTGGGTGTATGGAACGAGCTGCCGGTGAAGGTAGTTGAGGCAGGAACAATATCAACATTTAATAGACATTTAGACAAGTATGTGGATAGGAAAGGTTTAGAGGAAAAAGGACACAAAGTGCTGGGGTAACTGAGGGGTAATAACCCTCAGTATCATAATATAGACTTAGTAAAAAGATGCTTTTCTAGTCCCAATTCTTTAGACCGAGAAATGAGCCAGTGGTTTATATGTAAGCATTCACGAGACATGGCCAGCATTTTATGCTCTTTGTAATTGTCCTTGAACTTGGTGGTTTGCTGGGTTGCTTCAAAGGTTAGTTCAGCGCATTCCACATTGATGCGATTCTGACCTCACATAAGATTAGACTACGACTCAGATCACATATGGTTAGATCAAGAAAGGTTCAGATGAAGATTCCAGTGCCTTCAGCCAAGCCTAGAGATGAAAGTTAGTGCTTTGGCATTTGACATTTGCTGAGAGCTGAGAAACCCAATATATGCACAGGATCGTCATTGATGCCATTCGAGATCGCGGGTTCGATCCTGATCTCGGGTGTTGTCTGTACGGAGTTTATACGTTTGCTCTGTGACCCACGTGGGTTTCCTCCAGGTGCTCCGGTTTCCTCCCACACTCCAAAGACGTACAGGTTTGCAGGCTTAGTTGGCTTCTGTAAGTTGTAAATTGTCCTTAGTGTGTAGCGTTAGTGTGCGGGGATCTTTGGTAGGCGTGGAATGAGGGGCCCGTTTCCGCGCTGTATCTCTAAAGATAAGAGCATTCATAATGCCCTGGAACAGGTGCTGCTAAATCTAATTTCTCCCCGGAATTTATACAATGACAATTCCACACCGTGTGCCAGCATTGTAGATGAAAATAATATGGAAATGTTACCTCAAATACAATCAGAACTGCAACTCCAGGCACACATCCAAATCTATGTTTTGTTTGAGACTTCTTAGGCTGCTTTGAGGTGTTGTAGGCAAATGAATAATTTGTGAATCACGAGGGGCATCTATTGGTAGCATGGAATGCAGTTTTCTACATAACAATTATATCCTTAAAGAAAAATGGATTTATGCCACACACGTCCATCACTCTGAATAACATGTGTAGGAAAAAAAACTGCAGATGCTGGTTTAATTCGCAGGTAGGCACAAAATGCTGGAGAATTCGAAGGAAGACACAAAATGCTGGAGAATCCAAAGGGAGACACAAAGCTCTGAATAACATGCAAGTGAAGGAATAATTAGAACAGAGTGAAGAACAGAGTTTAGTGTAACCTGTTCGAGAGGCACTTGTAACATTCTTGATGAGTTTGCCTTGAGCATTTCATCCAAGACACCGGATCGAATCTGAAAACAAAACGCCATTAATCGCCGTGATACGAAACATTCACCTCTGGCAGGTTATCCTCCGAGCTATGATCTTTTAAACAAAGAATAGTCTTATTCATTAATTCACTGAAACATATTGGAAAATCCATCGTTGTGCTAGAGCTTGTTTCTTTATTAAGTTCCAAAGCTCTTGTTTTGACAAATTTGAAATATCAGATTGTCGAAATAAAACTTGGTCTCGCAATTTAGAAAATGAAGACATTTGGACAACACACACAAGCATGGCACCATTGGTGAGATGGTAAGTACAGTTCATTTCTCATCCACTCCCCACACACGAGGGGCACATTTACCGAGGCCAATTATCCTACAAACACGTTTTTGCACGTATGTTTTGTGGGAGTGTGGGGGGAAATCGGAGCACCGCGAGGAAACCCACGCGGTCACGGGGAGAACATGCAAACTCCACACAGACAGCACCTGAAGTCAGGACCGAACCTGGGTCTCTGGCGCTGTGAGGCAGCAACTCTACCAGTTGCGCCACCGTGCCGCCCTGAATCTTTTTGCTGGGTTTTACATTAATATTTTGTTTCGTCTTAAAATATGATTGCAGTATAAAACATTGTTACCTACAGGATTAAGGAGATGATGAAAGTTCAGCAATTTATTTAATGCTTTATTAGACTTTAGTCTTTGGACATACAGCATGGAAACAGGCCCTTCGGCCCACCCAGTCCGCTCCAACCAGTGGTCACCCCGTATACTAGTCCTATCCTACACACCAAGGACGATTTACAATTTTTATCAAAGCCAATTAACCTACGTCATTGGAATGTGTAAGGCAACTGAAGTACCCGAAGAAAACCACAGTTACAGGGAGAACATACAAACTACACTCCACACTCCACACTCCAAAGACGTACAGGTTTGTAGGTTAATTGACTTTGTTGTAAGTGTAAATTGTCCCTAGTGTGTGTAGGATAGTGTTAGTGTGTGGGGATCACTGGTTGGCGCAGACTCAATGGGCTGAAGGGCCTGTTTCCGCGCTGTGTCTCTAAACTAAACTAAGTATCTTTAAATTATTCATTGCTCTTTATTCCCCCCCCCCCTATTTAAACAGCTAGCACGTTGACACTGGGGGTGTTGGCATTTGGATAGGAACATAACGGCTGCAAAAATAAAATCAATTTTCATTATGAGCATCACTGTGTTGACACAATGGATATTTTTAATTGATGACTTTTCAAACTTGCAGTTTTGCTACTTTGTGATTTTTATGACTAATGCCATCTGCAAACCCTTGAATGGTTTTCTGTGCTGCCTCTCGTTGCGCTGAGCAGATAATTGGCCCTCCGAAATGTTGTCAGCAATGTTGTCTCAATGGCAATTATTTTTTGAAATTTGCATGAATTCCACATTTCTTTGCCTAAAGTGCGTTGAACACACTGGAATTCATTTGTGTGTGTGTGTGTGTGTGTGTGTGTGTGTGTGTGTGTGTGTGTGTGTGTGTGTTGTTTTTGTAGTGTTATTAAATTTAGTTTAGCTTAATTTAGAGATCCAGCATGGAAACAGGTCCTTCAGCCCGAAGATAGACACAAAATGCTGGAGCAATTCAGCGGGACAGGCAGCATCTGTGGAGAGAAGTGTGGGAGACATCTGGAGCCCACCGAGTCCATGCTGATCAGTGAGCACCCTGCACACTAAGACTATTTATTATCCTACACGCTACACGCTATTATTCTACACGCTACACGCTATTATCCATCACGCTAGCGACAATTTCCAATTTTACCGAAGGCAATTAACCTATAAACCTGTGTGCCTTCGGAGTGTGGGAGGAAACCAGAGCTCCCGGAGAAAACCCACGCAGGTCACGGGGAGAACGTACAAACTCCGTACAGACAGCACCCTTAGCCAGGATCGAACCCGGGACTCTGGCGCTGTGAGGCAGCAACTCTACCGCTGCGCCACCGTGGTGCCCGGTAAACCCATTTCCTCAGTGAACCTATTTAATCATCTGCCTTGTCAGCAAGTTTTTTCTCATCTGAAAGCATTCTCTGAAAATTATATGTTTTGGTACATATTGTATATTATATCTATTCACAAAATGCTGGAGTAACTCAGCAGGTCAGGCAGCATCTCGGGAGAGAAGGAATGGGTGACGTTTCGGGTCGAGACCCTTCTTCAGTCTCTCTCTCTCTCTCTCTCTCTCTCTCTCTCTCTCTCTCTCTCTCTCTCTCTCTCTCTCTCTCTCTCTCTCTCTCTCTCTCTCTCTCTCTCTCTCTCTCCTGATCCTGACTACAGGTGCTGTTTGTACTGGGCTTGCACGTTCTCCCCGTGACCTGCGTGGGTTTTCCCCAGGAGCTCCGTTTTCCTCCCACACTCCAAAAACGTGCAGGTTTGTAGGCTAATTGGCTTGGTATGATAGTAAGTTGTCCCTAGTTTGTGTTAGTGTGCGGGCATCGTTGGTCGGCGCGGATTCAGTCTGAAGAAGGGTCTCGACCCGAAACGTCACCCATTCCTTCTCTCCCGAGATGCTGCCTGACCTGCTGAGTTACTCCAGCATTTTGTGAATAAATCGATTTGTACCAGCATCTGCAGTTATTTTCTTATACTACTTGTATATTATATGTTTAGTTACATATGTAAGTGCTGTAGACATGAGAATTGTTATTGTTAAGTTAAAATTTAATGTCACCTGATTTCATAAAGCGAATTAAAATAAAAAGCAAATTTAATTCGCTTTTTTTTAATAGGTGAGTTAAATAAATAACAGCGGGGGGTTTATTTAAATCAGAAAATCCTTTGTCCTACAGTTTTGCAAATCTGATCATATTTCAATTAATTATAATGCTCGTGATGTTTGCTGGAATGTGACACCAAAGTATTTACAACAAAGGATTAAAGGATGTGAGGAATTTCAAAAAGTTAGGATGAACCTGTTTGAATTTCAGGTTAAATTAAAAAAGAACAAAGGATTGATGTTTATGAAGGGTCAGTAAATAATTGGTGAAAATGAAAGCTCCTTCAGAACTGAACATTAAAGGACCTTCAACTGTCAGGGTGGCACTTATTTCATCAGCAATCTGTCGAGAAGGGGAAGTAACAGTAAAGTGGATGTATTCCGGAAAGTGTTGCCTAAAGAGCTGCTATTTTACCACAGTGATAGAAAATGGATGCATCACATAAACAATCAATAAACCTTTCACAGAAGCATTTGGTTGATCAATATCCATGCTGGAGTTGCAGGATGTGATCAAAGCTGTTCCCCTATGTAACGATTGTAGTTGAGCAAACACTGAGGTGTAGAAGGAAATATCCCCACAGGTGACAGAATCCTTTCTATCCAGTGGCCCATTGTCATAAGGTCATAAGCGATAGGAGCAAAACTAGGCCATTCGGCCCATCAAGTCTACTTCGCCATTCGATCATGGTTGATCTATCTCTCTCTCCTAATCCCATTCTCCTGCCTTCTCCCCGTAACCCCTGACACCTGTCCTACTCAAGAATCTGTCTATCTCTGCCTTAAAAATATCCACTGACTTGGCCTCCACAGCCTTCTGTGGCAATGAATTCCACAGATTCACCACCCTCTGGCGCTGTGAGGCAGCAACACTACCCGCTGCGCCTCTGCGCTGCCCTGATAGTGGCTGGCCGACCTCTGTCCATGTTGTTTGATGCATTGCCTCCATTAATCCTGAGCCACCAAGCATAAAGGGCTGTGGTAACCATGACCAAAATGATTCTCTAAGGATAAACCTATTACGCTTATTGCGAGTTAGGTGGAGTAAAGTTTGATGAACAATTTGAGAAGGGTGAAAAAATAAATGTTATGATTTCCAAATTGAATAAAAAATAATGGTTAATATTTTCCCACTATAATGGTACTTTGTTTCGTAATTGAGACAGATATTGCAACCGTGCAAAAGCCACACATTACAGCGGTATGATAATGGATAATATTGGAGCGGGATGATATAATTGATGCATTGTCTGTTATTTTAATTGAATACTACTTAATCATATTAGTACGTAATCACATTGCGTTTGGTAGGCATTTTAATAATGTAGCTCTGGGGGAAGATATCTATTTTTGATTTTGGATTGTGGATGTTGCTGGCTTCGTTTCATGTTACCCGCCCCTTTTTGCTCTCAGAAGGTACAGACTTTCATGACCCAGCAGCACGGTGGCGCAGCGGTAGAGTTGCTGCCTTACAGCACCCGGGACCCGGGTTCGATCCTGACTACAGGTGCTGTTTGTACTGGGCTTGCACGTTCTCCCCGTGACCTGCGTGGGCTTTCCCCAGGAGCTCCGTTTTCCTCCCACACTCCAAAGACATGCAGGTTTGTAGGCTAATTGGCTTGGTATGATAGTAAGTTGTCCCTAGTTTGTGTTAGTGTGCGGGCATCGCTGGTCGGCGCGGATTTCTGTGGGCTGAAGTGACCTGTTTCTGTGCTGTATCTCTAAACTAAACTCAACCTCTACAGTTTTTGAGGGTCTGCATTTCCAGTATTTTGATCTGATGACCAGAAATGAATGGAGATAAATGTCAAAGTCAACATTATACTGCAATCACATAGCATTGGTAATGGATGTCTTGTACATTATTTAACACTATGCGGTATTCAACAGTATTCCTGAAAAATGAAAACACAGACACGTAATCTCATTCCTCAACATGTGGCACGGTGGCGCAGCAGTGGAGTTGCTGCCTCACAGCGCCAGAGACCCTAGTTCGATCCTGACCACGGGCGCTGTCTGTACGGAGTTTGTACGTTCTCCCAGTGACCTGTGTGGGTTTTCTCCAGGTGCTCCGGTTTCCTCCCGCACTCCAAAGACATGCAAGTTTATAGGCTAATTGGCCTGGTGATAATTGTAAATTGTCCCTAGTGTGTGTAGGATGCTGCCGGTGTATCGGGTGATTGCTGGTCGGCGCGGATTCGATGGGCCGAAGGGCCTGTTTCCGCGCTGTATCTCTAAAGTGAAGTAAAGACTTTAGCTTAAAACTGAAATTGCTTGCAACGTTCAGAAAGATGAATAATTTGAATGACTTTAACTCTATAACTACTCAATTCTCAAGAAGCCACCAGATATAGAAAGAGAAAGCAAAATATTGATTGATTGATTGATTGATCCGTTTTTGTCACGTGTGCTTGGTACAGTGAGATTCCTTGTTTTGCACACGGTACTCCAGTATGTAAAGAGTCGCCACATCAAGGGTGCCCACAAATTTACAAAAGTATTAAATAACCCTAACCTTGACCCTAATGAAAGGTCATAAGGTCATAAGTGATAAGAGTAGAATTAGGCCATTCGGCCCATCAAGTCTACTCCGCCATTCAATCATGGCTGATCCATCTCTCCCTCCTAACCCCATTCTCCTGCCTTCTCCCCATAACCCCTGACACCCGCACTAATCAAGAATCAAGAATCTACCTATCTCTGCCTTAAAAATATCCACTGACTTGGCCTTCTGTGGCAAAGAATTCCACAGATTCGCCACCCCCTGACTAAAGAATTCCTCCTCTCATCTCCTTCCTGAAAAGAACATCCTTTAATTCTGTGTAAGAAGGAACTGGTTTAAAGTGAAGATAGACACAAAAAGCTGGAGTAGCTGAGCGGGACAGGCAGCATCTCTGAGTTCACAATAGACAATAGACAATAGACAATAGGTGCAGGAGTAGGCCATTCAGCCCTTCGAGCCAGTACCGCCATTCAATGCGATCATGGCTGATCACTCTCAATCAGTACCCCGTTCCTGCCTTCTCCCCATACCCCCTCACCCCGCTATCCTTTAAGAGCTCTATCCAGCTCTCTCTTGAAAGCATCCAACGAACTGGCCTCCACTGCCTTCTGAGGCAGAGAATTCCACACCTTCATCACTCTCTGACTGAAAAAGTTCTTCCTCATCTCCGTTCCTCCAGCTTTTTGTGTCTATCCTTTAATTCTGAGGCTATGACCCTCTAGTCCTAGACTCTCCCACTGGTGGAAACATCCTCTCCACACCACTCTATCCAAGCCTTTCACTATTCTGTATGTTTCAATGAGGTCCCCCCCTCATTCCTCTAAACCCCAGTGAGTACAGGCCCAGTGCCGACAAACACTCTGGAAAAATATAATCCCGATGTCCATCTGTCTACAACACCTATTTGTTCAACACAGTGTGGATATCCATGTTCCCTCCCATGTTAATGTTTGCTGATAACAGTGTGGTGGTGGAAACCTGAGTGAACAAGGAAATGGATGCATTAATACATCAACCACTGTTATTTAAAGGCTGCAAAACAAAATAAGGGTGATCTAATGAAGACCGAATTCAAGTTACATTCGGTGCAGATCGAGACGGGAGGAAATATTGCGTTAATATGGATGTATGCCTTGAGTATGTGATTAATTAATAATGATAATTTATGAATTATGATAATGCATTTTATTTAGCAACATAGACGTTAGTTCGACCCGAAACGTCACCCATTCCGTCTCTCCAGAGATGCTGCCTGACCTGCTGAGTTACACCAGCATTTTGTGGCTATCTTTGGTGTAAACCAGCATCTGCGTTCCTTACAACACAGCCTTTTTTTACTCTTTAGTTTGGTCTTTGGAAACTTGAACCTTGTCTTTCACTTGGTAACATGAAGAATTGTCTTGTTCTGTCCCTTTCATAAAGTGCAGAACAAATCGAATCAACTAATTACTACCCCGTTCAGACTACACTCAATCATCAGCAAAATAATGGACGCCCTTGTCGATAGATTCATCAAGAGATACATGGTCATTAATAATCCACCCCAAGGTGGCCGTTTTGGTTCTGTTAGAGTTACGAGCTCAACACTGTGAGCGGCACGGTGGCGCAGCGGTAGAGTTGCTGCCTCACAGCGCCACAGACCCGGGTTCAAGCCTGACTACAGGTGCTGTAAGAAAATAACTGCAGATGCTGGCACAAATCGAAGGTATTTGTTCAGAAAATGCTGGAGTAACTCAGCAGGTCAGGCAGCATCTCAGGAGAGAAGGAATGGGCGACGTTTTGGGTCTTCAGTCTGAAGAAGGGTCTCGACCCGAAACGTTGCCCATTCCTTCTCCCCTGAGATGCTGCCTGACCTGCTGAGTTACTCCAGCATTTTGTGAATAAATACCTCTGACTACAGGTGCTGTCTGTACGGAGTTTGTACGTTCTCCCCGTGACCGCGTGGGTTTTCTCCAGGTGCTCCGGTTTCCTCCCACACTCCAAAGACGTGTGGGTTTGTAGGTTAATTGTCACTGTGGGTGGCTGGATTGTAATTAGTTATATTCTTTTCACTGGCTCCACAGCACACAACAAAAAGCTCTTCACTGTACCTTAGTATACTTGACAATAACAAACTAAACTAGATGAATTGGCTTCAGTAAATTTCCCTTCGTGTTTTTTTTATTTTTTAGTTTATAGATACAGCACGGAAACAGGCCCTTCGGCCCACCGAGTCCGCGCCGACCAGCGATCCCTGCACACTAACACTATCCTACACACACTAGGGACATTTACATTTATAACAATTAACCTGCAAACCAGTACGTCTTTGGAATATGGGAGGAAACCGAAGATCTTGGAGAAAACCCAAAGAAGGTCACAGAGAAAATGTACAAACTCCGTACAGGCAAGCACCCAGAGTCAGGATCGAACCCAGGTCTCTGGTGCAGTAAGGCAGCAATTCTACCACTGCACCACCGTGCTGGCCATAGTAGTTTAGAGATACAGCATGGAAACAGACACGTCGGCCCACTGGGTTCACACTGATCATTGATCGCCTGTTAACACGAGTTCTACATTATCCTATTTTCCCATCCACTCCTCCACCATAGAGGCAAGTTATTGAGGCCAATTGACCTACAAATCAGAGTGCTGGAGTAACTCAGCAGGCCAGGCAGCATCTCTTGAGACCATAGATAGGTGACATTTCAGACAGTCAGAAGAAGGGTCTCTACCCGTAACGTTACCGATCTATGTTCTTAGTTTAGTTTAGAGATACAGCGCGAAACAGGCCCTTCGGCCCACCGGGTCCGCGCTGGCCAGTGGTCCTCACACATTAACACTATCCTACACACACTAGGGACAATTTTTACATTTACCAAGACAATTAACCTACAAACCTGTACGTCTTTGGAGAGTGGGAGGAAACTGAAGATCTCGGAGAAAACCCACGCAGGTCACGGGGAGAACGTACAAACTCCATACAGACAGCACTCGTAGTCGGGATCGAACCCAGGTCTCCGGCGGTTGCATTCGCTGTAAGGCAGCAACTCTACCGCTGCGCCACCGTGCCGCCCCAGTAGACTACCATCCTACATGCCAGGGACAATTTCTAATTTTACAGAAGGCACATTATTCTCCACAGATGCTGCCTGATCTGAGTTACTCCAGCACTCTGCATTCATTTGGGTACTAACAAAGCACCTGCAGTTAATTGTTTCTACAACCTACAAATCCACACGTCTTTAGGATGTGGGAAGAAACTGGAGGAGTCGGAGGAAGCCCACACAGTCACAGGGAGATCATGCAATCCCCACATGGACAGCACCCCAGGTCAGGATCGAACTCGGTTCTCTGGCGCTGTGAGGCAGCAGCTCTACTAGGTGCTCGCGCCAGTGTGCAGTTGGTAGAGTTGGCTCAGATGTTTCAGGCCCTGCTCTCAACCCATAACCTCAGCCGATGCTCCCAATGCAACAATGTGAAACTGCTGTACAACTAGAGGCGCTGATATTCCAAAACGTGAAGGAAATCTCAAGAATGGATACAAAAGTTTCAAAAGAATATGTTGAAAGACTGGAGCGACTAGGCTTGTATACACTGGAATTTAGAAGGATGAGAGGAGATCTTATCGAAACGCATAAGATTATTAAGGGGTTGGACACGTTAGAGGCAGGAAACATGTTTCCAATGTTGGGGAGTCCAGAACAAGGGGCCACAGTTTAAGAATAAGGGGTATGCCATTTAGAACTGAGATGAGGAAAAAACTTTTTCAGTCAGAGAGTTGTGAATCTGTGGAATTCTCTGCCTCAGAAGGCAGTGGAGGCCAATTCTCTGAATGCATTCAAGAGAGAGCTAGATAGAGCTCTTAAGGATAGCGGAGTCAGGCGGTATGGGGAGAAGGCAGGAGCAGGGTACTGATTGAGAATGATCAGCCATGATCACATTGAATGGCGGTGCTGGCTCGAAGGGCGGAATGGCCTCCTCCTGTACCTATTGTCTATTGTCTATTGTCTATTGTCTATTGTCTAAGAATGATTTAAAGAACAGCAGTGAAGCTCTCTGCTTCTCCCGGCAGCTTACGGTCTTTTGCCAACACTTAAAAGAAATGCAAATGATCTAATAGTTTCATTGCCATTTCTTGAATCTCTGAGAAAAGCGACCACTGTGTTTTGAAGCAGTGTCTACAAGTCCGAAAGTTCTTCACTGGCTGTGAATCTACTCACAACGTCCTATCACAAGAACTAAAGCGGCCATTCAAGTTATTCTGGGTTCTACGAATGCTATCAAGTGCAAGAAACATCAAGAGTTAAAGATGGCTCTTTGTAAAGACAGATTAAAAATTAATAAAACATGGTTGACGTTTCGAGATGGTTCACCATCTCAAGTGTAAAGTATTTATCTCTAAACTAAACTAAATTAAACTAGAAGAGATTCACCAGCAAGGGGCCTGAGATGGAATCTTAGTTTAATTTAGATTAGTATGGATATACAGTGCGGAAGCAGGCCCTGTGGCCCACCGAGTTCGCACCGACCAGCTATTGAGGGAGTGCAGTGTAGGTTCACGAGGTTAATTCCCGGGATGGCGGGACAGTCATATGTTGAAAGACTAGAGCGACTGGGCTTGGATACACTGGAATTTAGAAGGATGAGAGAGGATCTTATTGAAACATATAAGATTATGAAGGGATTGGACACATTAGAGGCAGGAAACATGTTCCCAAAGTTGGGGGAGTCCAGAACCAGGGGCCACAGTTTAAGAATAAGGGGTAGGTCATTTAGAACGGAGATGAGGAAAAACTTTTTCAGTCAGAGAGTTGTAAATCTGTGGGATTCTCTGCCTCAGAAGGCAGTGGAGGCCAATTCTCTGGATGCTTTCAAGAGAGAGTTAGATAGAGCTGTTAATGATAGCGGAGTCAAGGGGTATGTGGAGAGGGCAGGAATGGGGCACTGATTGAGAATGACCAGCCATGATCACATTGAATGGCGGTGCTGGCTCGAAGGGCCGAATGGCCTACTCCTGCACCTATTGCCTATTGTCTATTGTCTATTAACACTATCCTACTTGGGACTATACATTTCTACCAAGCCAATTAACTTACAAACCTGTAGGTCTTTGGAGTTGAATGTTTCACTAATGAGGATAAACTGGATAGACTGACTTTAGTTCGCTTTAGATTTTAGAGATACAGCGTGGAAACAGGCCCATCGGCCCTTCCGAGTCCATGCCGACCAGCGATCACCCCGTACACTAGCACTATCCTACACAATAGGAACAATTCATAATTTACAGAAGCCTATTAACCTACAAACCTGCACGTCTTTGGAGCATGGGAGGAAACCGGAACACCCAGAGAAAACCCACGCAGTCACAGGGAGAACGTGCAAACTCCATACAGACAGCACCCACAGTCAGGATCAAACCCGGGTCAACTCTGGCGCTGTAAGACAAAAATTACGGGAGGGAAGAAAGTGTGAGATTTTTCCCCGTGGTAGAATTGTTTAAAAAAACAAGAAGAGGGCGTAAGTTTAGGGTAAGGGCTGGGCCTTGTAGAGGAGAACTGTGGAAGAATTTGTTCATCTGTAGAATGCGTGGAATCTGGAATGTGCTTGAGGCACTGGTGAATGCACAAACCATCACTAATTATAAGAGGTATCTCAGCAGGCCGTTGAATTGGCAAGGCATAGGAGGTTTGGACCAAATGTTGAGGAAAGGGATTAGTAACGATGTGTACTGGACAGCAGGGATGCGGCGTGCCAAGCAGGCATGTTCCTGTGGCTTCTGGCCCTATAACTAAATAATCCCAGCTCTACTTTGTTACATCAACAATTGACAGAAATATACATAAAAATATCTTGTTCTTAGATGTTGGGCTCTACACTGGAGATCGTTTCTTGAATGGTCAAATGATTACCATCTTGCACTTGCATGCCTAGAGTTACAAAATAGTTATCGTGCAATCCATCTGCCCAGTCTGTTGAAATGTTTTGTTGTGCTGTTTTTTTAACTTAACCAGCTGCTTTTGACAAACCCTTTGTAACTGATGCAACCCATACTTCCATGAAATGTTATTATTCATTTCGAGTTACATCCAACCCGTGTATTCAGGCTACAAAATAAACCAAAAGGTATACGTTGCTGGCAGTGGGCAGTGGTGTGCATATCATTCAACACTGTTATCCTCGTCTGCCCCCCTTCTCCTCCAATCATCGTGCCTCAACACCCTGCTCCTTTCCCCCTCGGTGCCCCTCATAGAACCTAGAAGATGGGTGGTGCAGCGGTAGAGTTGCTGCCTCACAGCGCCAGAGACCCAGGATCGATCGTGACCATGGGCACTTGTCTGCACAGAGTTTGTACCTTCTCCCTGTGACCTGTGTGGTTTTTTTCCAGGTGCTCCAGTTTTCTCCCACACTCCATTGACGTACAGGGTTTGTAGGTTAATTGGCTTCGGTAAAAATTGTAAAATTGTCCCTAGTGTGTAGGATATTGCCAGTGTACGGGAAGATCTCTGGTCGGCGCGGACTCAGTGGGCCGAAGGGCCTGTTTCCGCGATGTATCTCTAAACTAAACTAAAAGGAAAGGTTTATGATGTTTAACCAACTCGAAACATTACAGAGAGTTGCCGCATGAAATTAGTGAAAGGATTATTGATCTAACTCTCCCCTCGGCCCTGTAAGGCAGCAAGCTTACCGCCGAAAATACACACAAAATGCTGGAGTAACTCAGCGGGACAGGCAGCATCTCTGGGGAGAAGGAATGGGTGACGTTTCGGGTCGAGACCCTTCTTCAGACACATTTTATCTATGCCCTGCCAGGCTTTGTCCATCTCTCCTCTCTCCCAGCTCTCGTTCCTGCCCCCACCCCTTACAATCAGTCTGAAAAAGGGTCCTGACACAAATCGCCACCGATCCACGTTCTCCAGAGATGCTGTCTGTCCCGCTGAGTTACTCCGGCACTTTGTGTCTTTTCTAATACACGACCAGCATTGACTTCCTTTTCGTGAAGTTCGGTCTCAGTACTTCTAGAATTTCCAGGCCATTGCTCTTGTGACTTTGTTAAACAAAATTGGATTGCAAGGCCATTAACTAACTGCGATCTTTCCTGCACAGAAAATAAATCAAATCATCGAGTGTCCGAACATATAGCAGTAAAATAAATGCCAGAAAAAGTTCAAACTAATGCATAATTTAAGCAGCTTTGTTGGAAAACGCAGACCCGATGTTTGACCCAAGTGTATGCATGATTTTGGAACTGTGCCTTAAATTATGCATGAATGTCAAAGCCACACGATTATCGTGGAACCGCCGTACATGATTAGCTTATCTCAGTCTGAAGTTTGGTAAAGAAATAATGCTTCTTTATGACTGAAACCTGTTTTACCTTGAAGCCATTCTGCCTCTCTGATTGAAAATCAAGTTAGGTGACGTACTGTAAAATTGCATTATGCATTTTAGCTTGAAATGAGCACGTTCGGTTTGAACGCCTTCTGGACTCATTCACAAATAGTTCTGTTTGGATACACAAGGGTCAGGTGCCATTGTGCCTTGCTGATTGCTTTCCTAAAGTCTATTTTAGAAGGATGAGAGGGGATCTTATCGAAACGTATAGAAACATAGAAACATAGAAAATAGGTGCAGGAGTAGGCCATTCGGCCCTTCGAGCCTGCACCGCCATTCAATATGATCATGGCTGATCATCCAGCTCAGTAGCCTGTACCTGCCTTCTCTCCATACCCCCTGATCCCTTTAGCAAAAAGGGCCACATCTAACTCCCTCTTAAATATAACCAATGAACTGGCCTCTACTACCTTCTGTGGCAAAGAATTCCACAGACTCACCACTCTCTGTGTGAAGAAGTTGGCAACCCTATTCCCAGGAGACCAGCACCAGTTTAAACAAACAGACCTCTCTGTTTGCCCGATGGAGATATAAGATTATTAAGAGGTTGGACACGTTAGAGGCTGGAACCATGTTCCCAATGTTGGGGGAGTCTAGCACAAGGGGCCACAGTTTAAGAATAAGGGGTAGGAAATTTAGAACGGAGATGAGGAAAAACTTATTCAGTCAGAGAGTTGTGAATCTGTGGAATTCTCTGCCTCAGAAGGCAGTGGAGGCCAATTCTCTGAATGCATTCAAGAGAGAGCTAGATAGAGCTCTTAAGGATAGCGGAGTCAGGGGGTATGGGGAGAAGGCAGGAACGGGGTACTGATTGAGAATGATCAGCCATGATCACATTGAATGGCGGTGCTGGCTCGAAGGGCCGAATGGCCTCCTCCTGCACCTATTGTCCATTGTCTATTGTCATATGTCTATGAAACAGCCGAGCAGTGGCCGCTGCACTTGTTATTAGTGTTATTGGTTGGTTGGTCTCCATCGGGCAAACAGATAGGTCTGTTTGTTTAAACTGGTGCTGGTCTCCTGGGAATAGGGTTGCCAACTTCTTCACTCCCAAATAAGGGACAAAGGGTGACATCACCGCCCCCGCGCCCCACGCGACCTCACCCAGCCAGCGGCCACGTGCTCCCGCTCCACCAATGGCGGCCGCCATTGGTGTAGCGGGAGCACGTGGCCGCTGGGCTGGGTGAGGTCACGTGGGGACGCGGGCGGTGACGTCAACCTTTGTCCCTTATTTGGGAGTGAGGAAGTTGGCAACCCTACCAATGCGGGACAAGTGCGGAGCCGTACGGGACAAACTAATTTAGCCCAAAATACGGGATGTCCCGGCTAATACGGGACAGTTGGCAACCCCCTACCTGGGAAGCACCTCGTCAGTCTCCGTCTGCTGGGGTCGGGGCTTTTGCCCAAGTCTGAAGGCAATTGGTTGAAGATCTACCAGCATCACAGCTGGTGCTGCTGGGAGAGCTGCTACCTCACAGCGCCAGAAACCTGAGCTCGATCCTGACCTCGGCTGCTGTCTGTGTGGAGTTTGCACATTCTCCCCGTGACCACACGGCCTTCCTCTAACAACACAAGACGCGTAGGTTAGTCAGCCCTCTGTAAATTGCTCCTCGTGCGTAGGGAGTCGATGCCAAAGTGGGAGAACAAAGAACTAGTGCGAACGGGTGGTCAATGGTCAGTGTGGACGCGGCGGAACAAGGGACCTGTTTCCATGTTGTGTCTTTCAATAAAATCAATCAATCAATCAATCAATCAATCAATCAATCAATCAATCAATCAATCAATCAATCAATCAATCAATCAACTCCAGAACTTTCAGTGTGTAAAATCTAAATTAATTCTTCATTGCAGAATTGTGAGAGTGCTAATTTGTTGAAGGTGCCACACTCGAATGGAATTATTCAGGGCGGCCCCTTCAGGTCCAAACTGAGATATATTTCTCACCTATCATCGCAGAGTACTGAATGAACTCAACCAAGCCAGGCAGCATCTGTGCGCACGGTAGCTCAGCGGTAGAGTTGCTGCTTTACAGCGAATGCAGCGCCGGAGAATCAGGTTCGATCCTGACTACGGGTGCTGCACTGTAAGGAGTTTGTACGTTCTCCCCGTGACCTGCGTGGGTTTTCTCCGAGATCTTCGGTTTCCTCCCACACTCCAAAGACGTACGGGTATGTAGGTTAATTGGCTGGGTAAATGTAAAAAATTGTCCCTAGTGGGTGTAGGATAGTGTTAATGTGCGGGGATCGCTGGGCGGCACGGACTTGGAGGGCCGAAAAGGCCTGTTTCCGGCTGTATATATATGATATGATATGATCTGTGGAGGGGATGGACAGACAACATCTCCTGAGCCAAAATGTCACCCGTCCATTCCCTCCCGAGATGCTGCCTGACCGGTTGAGTTACTCCAGCACTTTGTGTTTTGTTCAAGATTCCACCTATTCCGGCACGGTGGCGCATTGGTAGAGTTGCTGCCTTACAGCCGTAGAGTTGCTGCCTTACAGCCCTTACAGCGCCGGAGACCCGGGTTCGATCCCCACTAGGGGTGCTGTCTGTACGGAGTTTCTACTTTCTCCCCGTGACCTGCGTGTGTTTTCTCCGAGATCTTCGGTTTCTCCCTACACTCCAAAGACGTGCAGGTTTGTCGGTTAATTGGCTTGGTGTAACACTGTAAATTGTCCCTAGTGTTAATGTGCGGCGATCACGCTACATTTCTAAACTAAACTAAACTAAATTAAATTTGGCTCGAAGACAAGAGATCTTCCATCTGGTCAAGGACAACTGGTGCAAAATGTTGAAATATTTCCTCCATTCAACAATCAATGGAAATGAAGAAATGCGCAGAAATGTAATGATATTTTTCCATTTTATTGTAATGGAAAAAGTTGTGCATAACTAACAGATGTCTTTAAAGTCACTGAAAACTGGAAGCCACGTGGAAAATTCTCTCTTCTGGAGTTAACGGAGTTTTGCCAGACAAGTCATCTGTTGCGGGAGAAATTGTGAAAGGTTGGCGGCCATAATCCAATGATTGAATTGCTAATTATATTAGCCCCAATAAAATCTTTTCATTCGCCACATGTCTGGCAAACTCTCAAATAATATGAAGCACGTTTTTGAATTGAAATGGTTGAAATAAATGAAAGAAAGATTGCAGAGACTTTACTGGTGGTCAATGTGCAATTTTTATTGACTATTAGACCAAGTTGGGCCCAAACCTCTCCTGCATTGGTGCAGCACCCTCTCCTCCCCCACTCCCCCCTCCCCCTCTCCTTCCCCCCTCCCTCCCTTTTCCCCCTCCCCTCTCCCACTCCCCCCTCCCTCCCCCACTCCCCCCCTCCTCCACCCCATTCCCCCTTCCCTACGTCCACCCCTCCTCGCCCTCCTCCCTTCGCCTCCCTTTCCCCTCCCCCCCACTCCAACCCCCTCAACCACCCTTAACCTCCCTTCTCCCCCCAAACCTCCCTCCCCCCTTCCCCCTCCCTCCCTCCCTAGGAGATAGATTTAAACTTTTAAATGTGAATAACTTTAAAAATATAACACCGATTTCAATGAAACTTCTTCCATTAGCACCAAAGGGATGATGGTGAGTAAGGTGGGCCTAAAATTGTCACGCTATCGTGTACCGTTTTGGCTGTAGTTCAGGAACAAACAAACGAACAAACGAGAGTTTTAGTATGTAGATTATACAAGGGACACAAACTCCTTTCCCTCAGTGGTGTTACTCTTTACAAAACTGCTCTTTTCACTCATTTTAAAAAAAAATCAATTTAATTGTATGCAGCTGAGAAATTCAATGGAGTCATAGAGTGATACAGTGTGGAAACAGGCCCGTCGGCCAAACTTGCCCACACCGGCCAACACGCCCCAGCTACACTAGTCCCACTTGCCTGTGTTCGGTCCATATCCCTCCAAACCTGTCCTATCCATGTACCTGTCTAACTGTTTCTTAAACATTGGGATAATCGCAGCCTCAACTACCTCCTCTGGCAGCTTGTTCCATACACCCACACCCCTTTGTGTGAAAAAGTTACCTCTCAGATTCCTATTAAATCTTTCTCCCTTCACCTGCACCTTGAACCTATGCCCTCTGGTCGTCGATTCCCCCTACTCTGGGCAAGAGATTCTGTGCATCTACCCGATTTATTCCTCTCATGATTTTGTACACCTCTATAAGATCTCCCCTCATCCTCTTGCGCTCCATGGAATAGAGACCCAGCCTGCTCAACCACTGCCTATAGCTCAGACCCTCTAGTCCTGGCAACATCCTCATAAATCCACTCTGAACCCTTTCAAGCTTGACAATATCTTTCCTATAACCTGGTGCCCAGAACTGAATACAATACTCTAACGTCTTATACAGTCATAGAGTCATAAAGCCATACAGCATGGAAAGAGGCCATTTGGCCCAATTCACCCATGCCGACCAAGATGCCCCATCTATGCTAGTCCCATTTGGTCGTGTTTGCCCCA